>NW_022436967.1:25419983-25479095 GCF_009761245.1 Sapajus apella | reverse complement strand
AAAAAAAAAAAAAAAAAAAAAAGAAAAATACAAAAAATTAGCTAGGCGTGATGGCGAGTGCTTGTAGTCCCAGCCACTCAGGAGGCTGAGGCAGGAGAATCGCTTGAACCCAGGAGGAAGAGGAGGTTGCAGTGAGAGGAGACTGGGCCACTGCACTCCAGCCTGGCGACAGAGCGAGACTCCTCAAAAAACAAAACAAAACAAAAATGCAGAGCTAATCATCTTATTTTGCTTTATGAACAGATTTGATTGGATTTTATTTTATCCTCCCTGAAAATTTTCCAAGCGGTGCTCACTAATTCTCATGAAAGATTCTCATTTGGCCTTACAGGAAAATATATTTCCTCTTAAGAGCAATTACAAGTGTGGATCGACAAAGCCAACAGTGCTTTGTGGTTGAGCTGGAAAATGTTTACTCAGTTTGATGGTGTGGCCAATAAAATAAAACAAGAGGAAAATATCAGAAGTATGGGAACAGAGGGAGTCTTTAAAATTGTAATATATTATAGCAAGTCACTTTAATGTAGCTTTGGCGAAACAGCTGCTTGCTCTAGAGAAAAATCCATTTGGAAGGTTTGTGAGCTTGTAGTCTGTGAATGCAAATGATGGAAGAGTTTGTGCATCTGGATTGTTGGTGGGAATATTTAACTTTTTTCACTGCTTACTCTTGGTGCTTCTTTTGCTACCTTCCCTTGATTCTTAATATGTCTGCCTCAGTTTGGAACTATGAACAACCTTTCTAATGACCCTCAATAAATGGCTGAAGCTCTTGGCAGTGGTAGCTTTTTTTCTTTCTTATTGCTTTTTAAAGAGACAGGATCTTGCTCTGTTGCCCAGGCTGGAGTGTAGTGGGTGCGATCACAGCTTACTCTAACCTTGAACTTCTGAGCTCCAGTGGTCCTCCTGCCTCAGCCCCCACAAAGTGCTGGGATTAGGTGTCAGCCACCATGCCATCCTGGTGTTTTGTTTTGTTTTTTTGACACAGAGTTTCTTGCTCTGTTTCCCAGGCTGGAGTGCAGCAGTGAGATCTTGACTCACTGTAGCCTCTGCGTCTTGGGTTCCAGTGATTCTCATGCCTCAGCCTCCCAAATAGCTGGGATTACAGGCACGTGCCACCATGCCCGATGAATTTTTGCATTTTTTTGTAGAGATGCGATTTTGCCATGTCGGCCAGGCTAGTCTTGAACTCCTGTCCTCAAGTGATCTGGGCACCTCAGCCTCCTAAAATGCTGGGAGAATGAGCCACTGAGCCCGGCCTATTTTGAGATACCCTAGAAACTTTTTGTAATGTTGACCAAAACATTTTGGTTTACAAATCCATCCTTCTACTTCCTGCTGACAGGTTTGATGAAAAAAAAAGTGCAAAATACTCCCACAAAATTTATCCTTCACTGTGTGTAAAAATAGATGACAATATGAGATGTGGGTGTAGATCTCCATCATTTTGTGTGAAAAATAGATTTAGAGAGGATTGGCTTGTTATGTCAACTCACCACCAGAATTTTTTTTTTTTTTTGAGTTTGAGTCTTGCTCTATCACCAGACTAGAGTGGAGTGGTGCGGTGTCAGCTCACTACAACCTCCGCCTCTCAGGTTCAAGCAACTCTCCTGCCTCAGCCTCCTGAGTAGCCGGGATTATAGGTGCGCACTACCATGCTTAGCTTAATTTTTGTATTTTTAGTAGAGACAGGGATTCACTATGTTGGTCAGGATGGTCTCTTTCTCTTGACCTTGTGATCCACCCTCCTCAGCTCCCCAAAGAGCTGGGATTACAGGCGTGAGCCACTGTGACTGGCTACCGCCAGAATTTTTAATGCCTTTGGTCATCTGTGACAAATAAGTGTAAAATCATTTTATTTTATTTTTTTTTCTGAGAGGAGTCTCACTCTGTTGCACAGGTTGGAGGGCAGTGACATGATCTTGGCTCACTGCAACCTCTGTCTCCCAGGCTCAAGTGATTCTTGTGTCTCAGCCTCCCGAGTAGCTGGGATCATAGACACACACCTCCAGGCCTGGCTGATTTTTGTATCTTTAGTAGAGATGGGGATTTGCCATGTTGGCCAGGCTGGTCTCCAACTCCTGGCATCAAGTGATCCACCTGCCTTGGCCTCCCAAAGCTCTGGGATTACAGGTGTGAGCCATCACGCCTGGCCAAAATCAAACATTTTTCTTCATGCTATTCAATTCACATATATATCTTGCAAATTAATTTATTTCTATTTAGTCTGATAGGTACTGTTTTAGTTTTAAGTTTTGTTAAATATCCAATGGCAAAATTAATGTAAGATTAGGTTAAAAAAATCACTTCTCAACCTTTTGGCTAAGATCAAGCATAGATTAGATAAAAGAGACAAAAATATGTGGTTGACCTTCAAAATTCTTCACATATGAAGACCCCAAACTCTTTCAAAATTACCTTATATTATCCCCTCGATAAACCCTCTCTTCAGGTTAGACTTGTGTATTCTTAAAATATGTTGCATCAGGCTTTTTTGTTTGCAAGGAAGATTCACTCAGAAGATTTAGTAAATACCCAGGACCCAGATTTTGTTGTCTGGTGTCTTCTTGGGGTGTTACTCTTTCTTTCTCCCTCTCATTCAACCCTCTCTGCATTCTCTACTGTAAATTCTAGAGGTAGATAGTCTGGACTAATTTCCATTGCCACAGTAAGAAGAGTCCTTTGAGTACGTCCACTCCATGGGTCAAGACCCAGGCTGTGGAGGAGTTGCCCTTGGGTCAAGTCCACTCTGTTCTAATCAGTGGCCACTTCTGTGTAAAAAATGAGTAGCACTACTGTCATGGGTAGGCATTGAGTAGGAAGGAAGAGACATTCTGTATGACCCTGGGATTGTCATATCCAGAATATGTCTGAAGCACCTCACTTCCCTGCATTTGCTAGCACCTATTCTTTTGTCCATAGAGTGTTCTCCATGAATTTATACATATTCTAAACTTAGCTGAAATCCTAATGGGTTAGGCAAAGCCTGTCTCAAATATTGCAGTCTCCTGACATCCTCCATATGTGATTATTATATGCTTAGTATCATTATATGATCATTAATGATTAGTGAGTCATTACTAAGCACATATTGTGTGCTACCCAATATATTTTTTTAATTATTAAAATTATATACTTCATCATCCCAAATAGAGCATAAACTTTCTGAGGGCAGGGACCATATTTTGTGTGTTTTTACTTCTGTTAAAGTGTTTAGGGCATGGATTCTATATACTAGATTATGGTTTGGTGCCTTTTGCCAACTTAAAAAAAAATCACGTTTGTTTCTAAGGAAAAAGTAACATATACTTATTTGCAAGAAAACAATACTCTCATTAAGAAGTTGTTGTGCATAGGGGGTGCCCTTATACAATTATTATATTGTGGTGAAAGGGAAAGTTCAGAAAGGGCTCAGAAGGGATTTGAGGGAAAAATCTCCGAGTCTTAGATGAGCTGAAACCTGAGGTTCTCAGCTTATTAGAAAATCCTTAAGTGTTAAAAGACTGGAAGGAAAGGTAGCTGGGAGAAAGGCATCCCAAATAGGAAGAGCAAAATAAAGGTTTAGCTAAAGAATTTCTAACGACTAGCTCGTTAGAAATTCTTAGAGAAAGAGCCCAGGGAACACCATCTAAATCAGCAGGTCGCATGGCTATGATTGAGACCAGGAAGGTAAAGAAGGCCTTGGAAGAAAGGTCTTTTATAGCAGGCTGTAGGAGCACAAAAACAGGCATACTTATATTTATTAACTTAGAATTAAATTTACTATGGAGAGGAGAAGAAACATGGACTAATAAGGACAACAGTGACCACCGATTGCTTTAAATCTGGCCAGTGATTTCTCTCAGGAATGTGTAGTGTATATTCTCAAGTTCATATACAATACTGTATATTCCAGTACATCTGTGCCCTTGATCTCTGTGTTAGGGACCACAGCAGTTGGAATAGGAGAAGGTATATGCTGCTAGAGAAGAAGAAAGAATAAGGGATGGGAGAGAACATGAACCAAAAGGTGGAAGACTTGAAGGCAAAACCTCTCTCTCTTTGCATCAGAGAAATGTGAAACTAAACCAAAATGAAATACCACCTTATATTCGTTAGGATGGCTACTATTACAATAAAAACAAAACCAAAAAAACCACACACCAGAAAATAATCAGTGTTGGTGAGAATGTGGAGAAATTGGAAACTTTGTTGGTGGGATTGTAAAAGAGGGCAACCACTATGCAAAAGAATATGGTGATTCCAACACCAAAAGCATTGGCAACAAAAGCCAAAATGGACAAATGGGACCTAATCAAACTCCACAGCTTCTGCACAGCAAAAGATACAGTCATTGGAGTTAATTGGCAACCAAACAGAATGGTAAAAAATTTTTACAGTCTACCCATCTGACAAAGTGCTGATATCCAGAATCTACAAAGAATTAAAACAGATTTACAATAAAAAAATGAACAAGCCCATTTAAAAGTGGGCCAAGGATATGAACAGACACTTTACAAAAGAAGGCATACATGAGACCAACAAACATATGAAAAAATGCTCATCATCGCTGGTCATTAGAGAAATGCAAATCAAAACCACATTGAGATACCATCTCATGCCACTTAGAATGGCAATCATTAACAAATCTGGAGACAACAGATGCTGGAGAGGATGCGGAGAAAGATAAAACATTTTACACTGTTGGTGGGAGTGTAAATTAGTTCTACCATTGTGGAAGACAGTGTGGTGATTCCTCAAGGACCTAGAAATAGAAATTCCATTTGACCCAGCAATCCCATTACTGGGTATATATCCAAAGGATTACAAATCATTCTACTATAAGGACACGTGCACACGAATGTTCATTGCAGCACTGCTTACAATAGCAAAGACCTGGAACCAACCCAAATGCCCATCGATGATAGACTGGGAAAATGTGGCACATACACACCATGGAATATTATGCAGCCATCAAAAACGATGAGTTTGTGTCCTTTGTAGGGACATGGATGAACCTGGGAACCATCATTCTCAGTAAACTGACATAAGAACAGAAAATCAAACACCACATATTCTCACTCATAGGCAGGTGTTGAACAATGAGAACACATGGACATGGGGAGGGGAGCATCACACACTGGGTTCTGTTGGGGGGAAATAGGGGAGGGACAGCAGGGGTGGGGAGTTGGGGAGAGATAGCATGGGGAGAAATGCCAGACATAGGTGATGGGGAGGAAGGCAGCAAATCACACTGCCATGTGTGTACCTATGCAACAATCTTGAATGTTCTTCACATGTACCCCAAAACTTAAAATGCAATAAAAAATAAAATAAAATAAAAAAAGAATATGGCAGTTCCTCAGAAAATTAAAAATAGAACTACCGTATGATTCCCTAATTTCACTTCTGGGTTTACATACAAAATAACTGAAAGCAGGGACTTGAATAGATAGTTGCATATCCATGTTCTTAGCAGGCACTATTCATAATAGCCAAGAAGTGGAAGCCACCCAGATGTCCATCTACGTATGCATGAGTAAACAAAATGTGATATATACACACAATGGAATATTATTAAGCCTTATAAAGGAAGGAAATACTGTGACATTCTACAAATGTGGATAAACCTTGAGGAAATTATGTTGAGTAAAATAAGTCCGTCAAAAAAGACAAATACTGTATGATTTCATTTATATGAGGTGCCTAAAATGGTCAAATTTATAAAAACAGAAACTATAATGGTTGCTAGGTCTAGGGGAAGGGAGAAAAGCCAAGTTATTAATGAATATAGAGTTTCAGCTTTGCAAGATGAAAAAGTTCTAGAGATCTGTTTCACAACAATGTGAAAACACCTTATAATATTCAATTGTACACTTAAAACTGGTTGATGGTAAGTTTTTTGTTTTGTTTCTTTTTGTTTTTTGAGGCAGTCTTGCTCTGTTGCCAGACGCCAGGCTGGTGTGCAGTGGCGCAATCTCGGCTCAATGCAATCTCTGCCTCCTGGGTTCAAGCAATTCTCCTGCCTCAGCCTCCCAAGTAGCTGGGACTACAGGCGCACGCCACCACGCCCAGCTAATTTTTGTATTTTTTAGTAGAGATGGGGTTTCACCATGTTGGCCAGGATGGTCTCGATCTCTTGACCTTGTGATCTGCCCGCCTTGGCCTCCCGAAGTGCTGGGATTACAGGCGTGAGCCACCGCACCCTGCCAATGGTAAGTTTTATGAAGTGTGTGTGTGTGTGTGTGTGTGTGTGTGTGTGTTACCATAATAAAAATTTTTTTCTCTGATTTTTTTGGAAGCAGCATTAGAGAGTTATCCAAGATGGTGAGAGCAAAGGATTCACTGAGGAGCTACCCAGATACCAAAGGATTAGATTTATTTTCTTTTCTATATAGTAGAGATGGCTTGCTATAGTGAACTACTTAGTTTGTCATTGTGGAGAAAAGATAATAAATGAGAAGACTGATTTAGATATTTTTGGAAATAAGAAAGGTGATAAAATACTAAATTAACTTCTATTTATAAGAAGGAATTATGGATTCTTTGTTTATTCAAATGACCTCAAGTCAATAAAAATAATCTATGCCTGATAATGTACTCATTTGTCTTATGAAATATCAGGGCTCCACCAATTGATCTTAAAGTCTACATTGTTGATTTCTGAGCCTGATGACCAGATTTCTAGCAAAGTGAGGGGACTCACAAAAGGTCTTTCTTCCTAGTCAGGAGCCCTAACTATTCCTTTCTTTTTTTTTTTTTTTGTGATGGAAGTTTGCTCTGTTGCCCAGGTTGGAGTGCAGTGATGTGATCTTGGCTCACTGCAACCTCTACCTCCTGGATTCAAGCAATTCTCCTGCCTCAGCCTCCCAAGTAGCTGGGATTACATGTGCATGCCAACATGCTGGCTAATTTTTGTATTTTTAGTAGAGATGGGGTTTTACCATGTTGCCCAGCCTGGTCTCGAACTCCTGGGCTAAGCAATCCACCCACCTCAGCTTCCCAAAGTGCTGGGATTACAGGTGTGAACCATCACATCCTGCCCAAGTGTTCCTTTTTTAAGGGGTTTCAAGGGTGGGCAGAAATAAAAAGTAGCTTTTCTTCTGGGAAATGTTACATGAGCACTAATTCAGGAAAGTACAATGTCCCTGTATCATTCAGTCTTACAGAGTATTTGAGCAGTATTTCTGGCTTCCAATTTTAAAGAGAGTTTTGATAAATTTGAGCGTGCCTAAGAAAAACAGCGCTCGAAGGATATGGGGAGAACTGTGAAAATATCTGCATCTCTTTATTTGAAGAAGAATTCTATTGACAAGAGGAGTTAAATTTATTTCATGTGGCTTCAGAAGTTGGATTACTGGGTGGAGGCTGCAGGAAGTAGATAGCGCCTTAAAATAAGAACTTTCTAACATTTGAGAGTGGAATTGGACACCTTGTGAAGCAGGGAGGACACTGTGTATGGAATCTTCAAGCAGAAGCTGGGAGCCATCTGTCAGGAATATTGTAGGGGAGATTCCCACACTAGGAGAGGATTGCCCAGATGACCTCAAAGTTTTCTTGAGTCTGAAGGAGCAAGGTAAAGCTGTAGATTTTTGAGCAGCATATGTAGGGGTACATATTCATAAAAAGAATTCACCTTTTTTCTTTTTTTTTCCGAGACGGAGTTTCGCTCTTGTTACCCAGGCTGGAGTGCAGTGGCGCGATCTCGGCTCACCGCAACCTCCATCCACCTCCTGGGTTCAGGCAATTCTCCTGCCTCAGCCTCCTGAGTAGCTGGGATTACAGGCACGCACCACCATGCCCAGCTAATTTTTTTTTGTATTTTTAGTAGAGACGGGGTTTCACCATGTTGACCAGGATGGTCTCGATCTCTTGACCTTGTGATCCACCCACCTCGGCCTCCCAAAGTGCTGGGATTACAGGCGTGAGCCACCGCGTCCGGCACCTTTTTTTTTTTTTTTGGTAGAGAGTGATTTATTTAGAGAGAGAGAGAGAGAGAGAAACAGGAGGAGAGAGAAAGAAACAGCTAACTTTTACACTAAGTGAGAGAATCCAGTAAGATGGAATGCAGGAGAGGAAAGCAGCTTCCACACTGAGTGGAAGGGAATAGAGAGAGACGGAGTTTAGGAGGAGAAGACAGGCTTCCATGAAGAGAGTGTTCGTGAAGGAGACTCCAGAGGGAAAGTCCAGGAGAGAGAAAGATGGCTTCCACGAAGGGAGTGTTAGTGGAAGGGGACCCAAACTTGGAGTCCCAGTTCCACCTTTTTCTAGGAGTGTTTTAGGAACCAAGATCACAGATGTCGGAAAATCAAGGTAGAGGTAAAGAAAACCTCTTGCTTCTAAAGCAGCCAATACTACGTTAGGTAAGAGAAGTGAAAATATTAAAATCTACTTAGATAGAATTCCCCAATACTTTAATTTTTATGAGTAACAGAAATAAAGGGAATATATGTATATTTGTCATATTGTTGGTTCTTTAAAAGACAAGTTCATAATAACATTATAGATAGATTGTATGTTAATAGATGCTGGTAACTACTTTTACAGAACAGAAACCACATTTTATTGTGTTCTTCAACACATCCTTATATTTAATTCCTTTTTTAGTAGGCAATGATGTAAATTTTGCATCAGGCAGGATATCAGAATTTGACCTAGTGACAACTAAACATTTGAAGGATTTGAAAGCATTCTTACTGTATAAATAGTATTGCCATGGAATTTGAATCCTTTTAGTATTAAAAAGGATCCATAGTCTACAATGATCAGCATTATTAATAACAGTAAAATTGTTACTAGGGAAGGTTGGTTGTAATTTTAGGTGCTTGGTATTTACTGTGGGTCTCATAAAAATAAGTGTTTTATGCTAACTATAGCAGAAAAATATTTTGTCGGATACAAGGTTTATAAGAAACTATTTTCATCTGATACAAGGTATTTAAGAAATATAGGGATGCTACACATTCTGTAATTTTTTTCACCTTCCCTGATTAGTTGAGTTACTACTATTTTAGAAACATGGAAAAACATAGACCCTAAAGAAGGGAGAGAGATAGAAAATTTTTGCCCTAATATTAAGGAAGATGTGAATTTTATTTGCATGGTATGCCATTTCTTTTATTGTTGTTTTATTATAAAGCTGAAACATGCTTATTATAGCATGTTTTGGAAATGAGTGCATTATTTTAAGCCTCCCATCTGCTACCTCAAAACTACACTTCTTTTTTCTTTTTTGGATAATATAAACTTACAATTCCTTTTGATCCAAATTTTTAAAATAAAACCAGAAGAATGTGGTTTACTTTAAGGAGAATTTCAATTTATACTGTTAAAACCTTAGAGATATTAAAAAGGAAAACCCCAAATTAAATTTTTATATCTTGCAATGTCCTTTGTTAAATCATTTTGTCAAAGAAATTAAATAAGTAAAATTAAGGTTTTTCAAAGCTCTGGCTTGACGATTATTATGTTGTTACATGTGCCCTATGCATGTAACAGAATTGCACACGCACCCCATAAATTTGTACAAATTTTTTTTGAAAAAGGCAAATATAAACATGCTTCTTTAAGAAGTTAAGGTTTTAAGGTTAAATTATTTATATGAAAGTCCAGAATAATATTTACATGAATGTCAGAGAATTTAATGATATTAAGGCATATTAGTTATCAAATAATAATTTAGAAAAGTAGTAATAAGACAAGTACATTTTATCATTGTTATTTATTTTCAAAACCCCCTGTTAATAATTTAGCTCATTATATCATTACATACTAATAATTAGATAGTAATTATTTTATATTTTGGCTTATCATATTACTGAATAACCAAATGATAGAAACTTAAAGATTGAAATGTATTAAGAGATGATTTTGTTATATACTATTTTTCATAAATGAGAAAACTAAAGCTCAGATAGAAATATAATAATTTTCTTTCTGACTTTTTTTTTTTTTTTTGAAACAGCGTCTTACTCTGTCACCTGGTCTGGAATGCAGTGATGCAATCTGGACTCACTGCAACCTTTGCCTCCAGGGTTCAAGTGATTCTCTTACCTCAGCCTCCTAAGTAGCTGGGACCACAGGCACGTGCCACCACATCCAGCTAATTGTTTTACATTTTTTTTGGTAGAGATGGGGTTTCACCATGTTGCCCAGGCTAATCTCGAACTCCTGAACTCAAGTGATCTGCCTGCCTCAGCCTCCCAAAGTGCTGGGATTATAGGCGTGTGCACCGCCCAGCCAATCATTTTCTCCATTGTAAGAGTTGTAAGCAGCTCCTCAGCACCCCATCATCACACTTTATTTGATTTATAGAGTTAACTAATTGTTGCCTTTACCCCCATCCAGTATGTCAGAAGACGTATTTTACAGTGCAAACACAGAACTCTGACGTGCTTTTGAAAGAAAATGTGAGTTCCATTTTAAGATAAGCTATAAAAGATTATGAAAATCCTGTGGAAAGTTTTCATGCAGTTAATAGTTTATTCGCACAGGTTTCTAACTTGGATGTCTTATAAAATTAGTTGATGTGCATTAAGATTTTATTTGTAAGGATTTGATGTCCTTAAAGTAGTATTTTGATAGATAAGTCTTCTTGTTTGGAAGAAGAATCAGATCATTTGTTGGGAGATAATTGATTAAGTGACTAATAGAAGCAGAGTATGTAGCTATCTTGTTTATTGCTTTGTCTATCCCTAGCTAATAAAGTAAAATTAATCCCATGACAAATACTCCTGGAAAAGCAATTTAAGTGTGATTAAGCCAACAAGGTCTAGTTTGCTTGTAGCAAAATACAATATGTAAGCCTAAATTTATGCTTAGTGATTTTCAGGCCTCAGGTTTAATTTCTTTCATCTGTATAAGTTGGTTGTTCTGTTTTCTTTTTGAGCCAAGAGAGGTGCTGAATACAGAGCTAAAGAAGCACTTTATTCTGCCACTCTCCCTTCTTTCCCTTCTCCCCAAACTATTTTAGCAGGGAATCAGTATTAAGTGCTTTCATCAAAGAGTAAACTTGCTGCCAGGAGCCTCATTTTCCTGCCAACATAAAAGTTTGGCTATAGATTTTTGATTTCAGGGTAACACAGCTCTTTCAAGGAGGACTCAGTGACAGAAACGGACTCTAGGCAACTGTGAGCATAATAGAATAGAATGAGCTTGGGTTATAGAGTCAGAAAATAACTAGATTTGGCTTCTAGTCCAAAAATGATAACATATTTGTTATGAAAATCAAATGAGGTAATGAATGTCAAGCAACAATAGCAGTATCTGGTACATGCTGCATAATTTAAAATTCTCTCTCTATCTTCTACTAATCTAATTTGGCTTCTTTTGGATTCCCTTGGAGACTACACTTTGCAATAATAGAAGTGGGGACAGGGAGCCCTGGGCAACTCCAGAAGCCATCTTATCTGTGGATGTTATTTTCCAATAAATGTAGAAGAGAGATTGAGATTACCACTCTCTGTTGTGCCCCATCCCTAAGCCCCACTCTAACTGCAGTGTAAATCCAATTAAACTACAGTCCTAGGAGATTCATGTTTGGTTATATTACTAGAGACTTGACATGATGATAACTAGCCCTTCTTTCCAGGGAAACGTAACCCAAGAATGGCCCCAATTGCTCCCAGAATCTCAGTGCTCAGGTAAAGTGTATAAATGAAAGATGGCAAGGCCTACAGACCCCTAAAGTTAGGTAAATGTCAAGATCCAGGAACAGGATTAGAAAAGGGGAACTAGATTTTTTTTTTTTTTTTTCTGAGCTGGAGTCTTGCTCTGTCATCCAGGCTGGAGTGCAGTGGCATAATCTCGGCTCACTGCAACCTCTGTCTCCTGAATTCAGCCAATTCTCCTGTCTCAGCCTCCTGAGTAGCTGGGATTACAGGCACCTGCCACCATGCCCGGCCCATCTTTCTTTTTTTAAATAATAACATATGTGTAAAGTTGTAGATAAGTTCTAAATAACATGAATTCTGATGTACGAAACATAACCTATCTCAATTCCTAGCCTAAGAGTCACTCACATAGAAGGTTCTTGTTGAAAGAATGAATAAGAATCCACACACCACATGCAACATTAACTACTTTTTTTTTGTGTGTGTGACTGAGTCTTGCTCTGTTGCCAGGCTGGAGTGCAATGGCATGATCTTGGCTCACGGCAACCTCCTGCTTCAGCCTCCCAAGTAGCCGGGACTACAGGCGCACGTCACCACGCCCAGCTAATTTTTGTATTTTTAGTAGAGACAGGGTTTCACCATGTTGGCCTGGATGGTCTTGATGTCTTGATGATGTGATCCTCCCTCCTCGGCCTCCCAAAGTGCTAGGATTACAGGTGTGAGCCACTGCACCCGGCCAGCATTAACTGCTAATAGAAAATAATCTAGGAAGCAATATAATACAAATTATTCATCCATCCATTCATTGGGTCAATGAAACGGAGTATATGCCATGCATGATGTTAGTTATTAGGAGTTCAAATTTCAGCAAAATGTGGAGTCAAGACAAACGTGCTTCCTTCTCTTCAAGAGCTCATATTCTGGTCTCTCTTAAGGAAGGAAGGCTGAGTCAGCAGGATATGATAGGTCAATTAAAGTATCCATTGAAAATACTTAACTCTTCCACTCTAGAGACTATATTTTTTTCTTTCACTTTTTTTGTCTTTTTGTTTTTTTCCTTTTTGTGGAGAACGGGGTCTCGCTATATTGCTCACGCAGGTCTTGAACTCCTGGGCTCAAGAAGACTATATTTTTTTCAAGCCAGATTATGATCAGCAATGCTACTGTATTCTAGTTTTGCCAAACTGTACTTTCTTTTACAAATTAGTATATGTATATAGTATATATACTAGTGTAGTGAGATATACTATAGATCTAGTGTATGTGTGTGTGTGTGTGTGTGTGTGTGTGTGTGTGTGTATGATATATTTATATTTCACAGGAATTTACTTCATATGATTCAGGCCCTCTTGAGTTCTGGGAGTGAAATAAATCCTAATAGCTGTAAGGCATTCATTGCATGTGATCAGTTAAATTTTCTTTACATCTAGAATGGTACCATTATTTGCCATCCTTGGGAGAATTTAGAAATAGTCACTCAAATAATTTTTTGTGCTCTGTGTTCAGACGAAGAACCCCTTTTGAGAAAGTCAGCCTTAGTGGCTTTTCTTCTTTTGTTTTCTTCTTCTTTTTTTTTTTTTTTTTGGAGATGGAGTTTTACTCTTGTTGCCCAGGCTGGAGTGCAATGGCGTGATCTCGGCTCACTGCAACCTCTACCTTCCGGGTTCGAGTAATTCTTCTGTCACAGCCTCCTGAGTGGCTGGGACTACAGGTGCCCACCACCACGCCCGACTAATGTTTTGTATTTTTAGTAGAGATGGGGTTTCACCATGTTGGCCAGGCTGGTCTCGAACTCCTGACCTCAGGTGATCCACCCACCTCGGCCTCCCAAAGTGTCCGGATCACAGATGTGAGCTGCTACACCTGGCTGGCTTCTCATTTTAAATGAAGCAATAAAATTGAGCTCCTGAACCTGCAACACTGAGAACTATTCATTGCACTACCGTAATGACAGAAATATGTAGGATATCAAAGGAGTCAGTTAGCTCTACAGTGGCATTACTGCTTCTGCCTTCCGTGTGAATTCAGGATGATGAGGGCATACATTGGCAACTGAATCATAGTCTGATTTCCTTCCCGTAGAGGCGGGGAGAAGGGGCTTATTTTTCGTGTGTGGGATTTATGTGTCTTAAATGCAAATTATTCCTTAATAGTCAACGAAACGCTGTAAAAATCATGCTGTCAATTTGTTCATTACACGGAAGCTATGCACTGAACTTCCTTTCTGAAGATAAATGTATACATGGTAGCTTGCTACTGAGGATCTGCATTACTCTTTCTACTTACTTAACTATTTATTGAGGTCATACCATGTCCCTCTTACTGTGTTTGGTCCTGATAACACAAAGGTGAACTGATCCTGGTCCAGTGGTGGTGAGAGACAAGTGAACAGGTAATTATAGTTGCTAAGTGTTAGTAAATGACAGAGAAGGTACAGGATGCTGTGGTCACAGAAGAAGAGACCCCTAACTTAGACTAAGGGGATTAGAGCAAGGCTTCCTGACTGATAAACTAAGTTAAAACCTATGAATTGAATGGGAGTCAGCTAAGTAAAGAAAAAGAAAGGTCTTTCTTGGAGAAAACAGTACATAGAGAGTTCCAGCATGCGTAAACATGCAAACTTAGGAAAATAAAAAGAGATGAGTGTGGTTTGAGATCAGATTGTGAGGGTGAGAAATGAAGCAAAGAGATAGCAGGAACACTCTCAACGAGGATGCTATAAACCCTCTTCGGGACTCTATTTTGAGAGCAATGAAGATCCATTAAAGTGCTTGAAGAAAGGTGCATCGTAATGAAATTTATGTTCTAGAAAGATAACTCTAGCTGCAGAATAGTGTATGATTAAGGGGAGGGTGAGGTGAAGGTCTGGGAGACCATTCATGATTTTTTTTGCAGCAATCTAGTAATGAGACAAATTTATAAATTTGCATGATATTTTCCGGGATCTGGTGACTTTTGTTGATGTAGGATGTGGCAGAAAAGGGTCAATTCCTGGTTTCCGGCTTGGGCCATGAGGTGAGATGGAGAAACAGGAGGAGTAGCAGGTTTCTTGAGGAAGATGACAAGTTCAATTTTAGGTGGTTTAGACTTGGGGTGTTTGTGCATCAACCGAGGAGTCTTTCGGGGTGCAAAGTTTAGAGAGAGATTGGAGGAAGCTGTTGTTCATATTTTAATTGCTGCTCCTCTTGCCAATCCTCCCTTAGGGTGCCACTGTGAAATTAAGAATTTATGAATTAGAGATATTTCCTGTGGAATTGGATCCAAAAAGTACAAAAGGAAAGAGCATGCAGCTTGCTGCTTCTTGGGAGCTTAATGGGCTGAGGGTGCACTATTTTATCATTTTCCACCAGCGACATAATGCTTGTTCCTTCCCATTGATTTAAATAAAGGTATTTATATTTTATATATGCAAATTTACATATTCACAGATAAAGCCCTTGATGTATCTGTTGATGTGCTTATCTCTGGGAACTGAGATTAAGTGGAGGAGAGGGGAATTATTACTTTATATAACCTCATATTGCTATACTTGTTTTTGCACAGACAACTTATTTTTTTGAAAAATATAATTAAAATTATTAAGTAAATAGTTGAGTAGAAATTTTGAGCAGATTGGATTGAAAAAAATAATTGAAGTGACAGGCAATGTAGACTTTTTTTTTGAAGAGCAATGTAGACATCATAGGAGTAAAAAAAAATGATACGTCTCAAACTATATGGGGCAATCCTCCTGTCCATGATTCCTCCCCAGGTGGCTTGTTAGGAATTGTGTGTAAATGATTTTTGCCATCCAGTTGCTACCTCTTATTTATTCTCCTGTATAAAGCACCCACCATTACCTCTGTTATCAAGACTGATGCTCAGTTGGTCCTCACTGGTAGGCCGCAGTGGGTTATTTATAGCCTGTGTCTGTTCTGATTGGTCTGATTACTGGCTGTTGTTATAACTGCTGCTTTAGTGATTTATATTCTCTGACACCACTGATTTAGGTAGCTTTTCTTGACACCTGCCTCTTCATCTCCTTTTAAGTTTCTCCACTATTCCCTGGAGAATATCTATCATAGTAGTAGATATCTAGTAGTAGTTATCTATCATAGCATCTATAGTAGCCTGAATAATGGTCCTCAAAGATACCAGGCCCTAACTCTGAGAACCCTTAAATGTTATCTTATTTGGAAAAAGGCCTTTGCAATGTGATTAACGATCTCGATATGGCAAGATTATACTGTATTATCCAGATGAGCACTAAAAGTCCACTTTATAGTGATAGGCAAGTGTCTTTATAGGAGGCAGGAAGAAGGGCAGTTTGACACAAGAACAGAAGAGAAGGCTAGGGAAAGGAGGTGTAGATCGAGATTTGAAAATGGAGGCCTTGAAGACTGGAGTGATGGATGTGGCCGCAAGTCAAAGAATGCTGGCTGCCACCAGAAGCTGGAAGAGGTGAGGAGCAGATTCTCCCTCTAGAGCTTCTGGAGGAAACACAGTTCTGTGGACACTTGATCTCAACCCTGTGAAACTGATTTCAGACTTTCTACTTGCAGAAATGTGAGAGCATAAATATCTCAAATGTTGCATGGAACCTACTTATACTAGAAATATACTATTGTTTATTTCAAATTCAACAAGGCAGGCCTCTTATATTTTATTTAGTAACCTTCTATAGAGACTATGTTTTAATCATCTCTGTATTGTTTAGCATGTTTGATAAGTGGATGTTTGTTGAATAAATAAATGAAATGATAATTTTGCAAAGAGTTAAAAAGTATTTTTAATATCAAAATTTCCAAATAGTATAATAGAGAGAATAGCATAATGAAGCTCCTTATCTGCAAATAGTATAGTAGAAAGTATAGTATAATGAAGCCCCTTATATACATTGTAGCTTTTATAATCATTGATGTGTGACCAATCTCACAGTTTTTTAAATTTTATTTTTGAGATGGAGTCTTGCTCTGTCACTCAGGCTGGAGTGCAGTGGCATGATCTCAGATCACCGCAACCTCTGTCTCCTGGGTTCAAGCAATTCTCCTACCTCAGTCTCCCAAGTAGCTGGGACTACAGACGAGTGCCACCACACCCGGCTAATTTTTGTATTTTTAGTACATATGGAGTTTCACCATATTGGTGAAGCTGGTCTTGAACTCCTGACCTAGGTATCCACCCACCTCAGCCTCCCAAAGTGTTTATGACCATATGTATGAGTGTACAAAGAGACAGGGCTAAGGTGGCAATAGCTTTGCATTTCAAGATGATACCTCCTTCGACAAGAATTGAAGAAATCGAGAGTGATAAGCATTTGCATATAGATAACAGGAGAGTAAAACACAATGTATCCCATTGAGGGGGGTTGTTATAAAATGCCAGGAGATACAGAGGACATGGATGATATTTTCTAAATATAAATTGCAACATGTGAGGTGGGAGGATTGCTTGAAGCCAAGAATTCAAGACAGATATAGAAGACATGGATGATACCTTCCAAATATAAATGCAAATATACATTGGAACATGTGAGGCAGGAGATTGTTTGAGGCCAGGAGTTTAAGACTCATCTGGGCAACACAGCAAGACCCTATCTCTACAAAAACAACAAACAAAAAACCTGCCAGGCATGGCTGCACATGGAGGTTACCCTCCAGGGTATCTAGTCCTAGAGGCCGAGGCTGGAGGATTGCTTGAGCCCAGGAGTTCAAGGCTGTCATTAACCATGATTGTGCCACTGCACTCTAGCCTGGCCAAAGAATTGTGGCCCCTTCTCTAAAAAATAAAATAAAATAAAATTGCAACCTGGACACAAAAATTGGTAGATGTAACTTCTGGTAGTCTTGTTCTGCTGAAAACAAAACATTTGATGAGCCCTCAACTAACTTTGCTGCCCATTTCACCTCTTAGAATGGTGAGGAACCAATCAGAACAGTTAATCAGAACTTTATTCTGTGCTAGTCACTTCTACATCTGCAGCCTGGAATAGGTTAGAGGAAAGGTGTGACCGAATCATCCCTGAATGTGAAGTAGCCACGGGAAAGAGGGCTGGGCTGAGTCAGATCACTGTTTGTAGGAAAATTAGGCCTCAAAAATTCAAATGAAAGACATGTTTAATTGCATCATGAGGATGTTGAAAGGCAGGCAGGTGCTAGAGAAGTGGAAAATTCTTTAAAAAATGAAATTTTACAACTATGCTTCAAACATTTTTACAAAGTGAGAGGAAACCAGAAGGCATTTGAGAGCTGTTATTGGTTGCCCACCTTTGTACCAGGTACCTTTGTTACCAGGTAACATGAACCAAAATGGGCCAGGCCAACAAGTCAGTCAGCAGATTCTTTTTGGTGCTCGCTATGCACCAGGCACTGATCTAGGCCCTGGAGAGACTGTCATAAATAAGCTAGACAAGGGTCCGTTTCTTCAAGAGCCAGTGTTCCTGGGGTGGTGTAAAACAACAAAGGCGTGGGGACTGTGACAAAGTAGATGGGCATGCAGATTTTTGTATCTTTATTTTTAAATTTTTAAACTTTTAATTGTTATGGATACATAATAGGTATATATATTTATGGAGTATATGTGATGTTTTGATACAGGCATACAATGTATAATAATCACATTAGAGCAACCCAGGTATTCATTACCTCAAGCATTCATCGTTTCTTTTTGCTAGAAACATTCCAACATTTCTCTCTTTTAGTTATTTTTAAATATACCATAAATTATTGTTGATTATAGTAACCCTATTGTGTTATCAAAACTAGATCTTATTCATTCTCTCTAAATACATTTTATTTAGATTAACCATCTCCACATCCCCCCGACACACACACTACCTTCCTAGCCTCTGGTAATGATCATTCTACTCTCCATTTAATTGTTTTAATTTTTACCTCTCACATATGAATGAGAACTTGTGAAATTTGTCTTTCTGTGCCTGGCTCATTGCACTTAACATAATGTTCTCCAGTTCCATCCATGGTGTTGCAAATGACAGGGTTTCATTCTTCTTATGCTGGAATACTACTCCGTTGTGTGTATATATACTACATTTTCTTTATTCATTCATCCACTGATGAATACTTAGGTTGATTCCAAATCTTGGCTATTGTGAACAGTGCTATGATAAACAGGCGAGTGCAGATATCTCTTCAATATACTGATTTCAGCAAATTTAGGTGCAGTGCTCCAAGCCTATAACCCCAGCGCTTTGGGAGGCTGAGGCAGGGGGGTTGCTTGAGCCCAGGAGTTTGAGACCAGCCTGGGCAAGATGGCAGGACCCCGTCTCTACAAAAAAACAGAACAAATAGCTGGGCATGATGGCACATGCCTGTAGTCCCAGCTACTCAGGGAGGCTGAGGTGGGAGGATTACTTGGGTCCAGTGAGGCTGAGGCTGCAGTGAGCTGTGATGATGCCACTGTACTTCAGCCTACGTGACAGAGTGAGATCTTGTTTCAAAAACGAAAAAGGGAAAAATATGTATACTGATTTTCTTTCTTCTGGATATATACTTAGCAGTGAGGTTGCCGGATCTTATGGCAGTTCTATTTTTAGTTTTTTGAGGAATCCTCTTTTTTTCTTTTTTTTTGTTTAAGAGTGTGCTGGGAAAACAAAATGAGTCTTCAGGGGGAATAATCCGGGTTTTCCAACCGTTTCCAACTCTCTTCTGTGGGATAAAGCTCGTGTTTATTAGCATGGCTTCCAAGGCTCTCTCTGACGGAGCTCTCTTTTAACTGCCTCTGCATCCTTATTTCCTGCTGCTCTACAATCTCCGTTAAGTGGTGTAGAACTCTTTCTAGTCTCTACGCACACTGTGCTGTGCTGCAACTCTGTTCCTGTCATTCTTCTTGGGGGCCTGCCTGTCTCCTGTAATGGTTGCTATTAAAATACCTGAAACTCATTAAGTGTCAGTTGAATTGAACTGAATGAGACTTCATATTGTCCTTAAGGAACTAAAAATCTGCTTGAGGAGACAAACACGTATGGAGATACCTTCCTAGAAGTGCATTTAAGTCTCATAATGAGTTCACAGTTTCAGGTTGCAAGGAAGAATATGTCAGAACAATAAAAATGGTCAGAACGGTTACTATTCTTTGAGGAGAGTAGGAGAATTGGCAAAGGTTCTGGGTGATGGTGAATTTTATCCATGTTTTTAGAAAGGGGGTAAAATTTGGATTTTGGCGTACAATATGGTTTCACATTGGTCCTCAGCAACATTTAGACTGAATTTTAAAATAGGTGGTTTGTGATTACTTAGATTAGGGAGAAATAATCAGTAGGAATAAGTTTGGGTTTACAAAGAGCAAATGAGATCAAAGAAACCTTGGTCTTTTCTTTCATAGGTCTCCTAGTTAATAAAGAAATGCTGAGGATCTACTATTTCGACCTGACCTTGAGCAATCCCCCAGAAAGCAGCATTTGGTTGCTTTGCTATAGGACTTGGCCCTTTGTTCTTTGTCAGACTGTGGGTGATGCCAAAAAAAGATATGTTTATTAAATTTGCAGATGACTAAGTTTTAATGCTTTGAAAAATAGAATTGGGATTTATAATTAGGCTGAAATGATAACCCAACATTGAAAAGATGAAATTTTATCAGGACGCATATAACCATATATATACAAATAATTCAGCATTCATGTGCTTATGTTCAAGAAAATGACGGTCTACTTTAAGAACAGTCAGTGAGAAAGTTCTAGTGATTTTAGTTGACTGCAAGCTCAATGTGAGCCAATAGTGAGGAGTACTGCCAAGACATGGGGATACAAATCTACACTGCATTCATAACAGCTGAGTGTCCAGGGTAAGGGAAATAATCATCCCACTTCTTTGTGATTCTCAGACCACACACATTTGGATTCTTGAGTCCTTAGATCTGGGTTCCCTCTTTCAAGAGGAAATATTGACAAAGTGGAGCCTATCCGGAAGTGGGTGAGCAGGATGATGAAGAGAGCAAGAATCATGTCAAATAGGAAATGGCTGAATAAAGTGGGAGCATAATTACTCTCTCCCATTATGTGAAAGAAGGAGTAATCAAACATGATGTCACTCGAGAGCAGAACTAAAACCAGTGTGGTTGGAGAATTTAAAGAAAGCAAATTATGATACAATACAAAGAAGAAATACCAAATTTAGCTCTTAAAATTTAAGCGGGATTAAATATTAGTTGTCAGTTTTCTAGAGATGATAATTCTTCCCAATTCAACTTTCATCAAAACTCAACAGAAAACCAAAAGACAAAAAGACCTGTGGTATTTTGGGGGGGGGTTGAAGGCAAATTCCAAAAATCACCCAGAAAAATAAATAGATGACAACGATTTTGAAAATTAGAAAGAGAAAGTTGGTTCATTACTACATAGGCTATAATGATTAAATGAAAATGACACTGGTACAGACAAATCAATGGAATAGTTATCTCGGTGATAGACTCTGGTATAACAATAACTTAATAGAAAACAAAAGAAGTATAACAACTAGGACATACAGAGAGACTATTTACTTATTTAGACAGAGTGTCACTCTGTTGTCCAGACTGGAGTGAAGTGGCGTGATCTTGGCTCACTACAACATCTGTCCCCTGGATTCAAGTGATTTGTCTGCATCACCCTCCTGAGTAGCTGGGATTACAGATGTGTGCCACCATGCCTGGCTAATTTTTGTATTTTTAGTAGAGATGCCGTTTTGCCATATTGGCCAGGCTGGTCTTGAACTCTTGAACTCCTGAGCTCAGATGATCCACTCACCTGAGCCTCCCAAAGTGCTGGGATTACAGGTGTGAGCCACTGTGCCCGCCCAGAGAAACTAGTAAATTTTCTAGGACAATTCATTTGGTAATTGGAGAAAGACAAAACACTGCCAAAAAAACTTCCTAGTAATTTAAATGAAATGTTAAACGGTTATAAATAAATAAATAAATAAAACCAGGCTGGGCGCGGTGGCTCATGCCTGTAATCCCAGCACTTTGGGAGGCCTATGTGGACAGATAACATGAGCCCAGGAGTTTGAGACCAGTATGGGCAACATGGCAAAACCCCAGGTCTACTAAAAATGCAATTGAGGTGGGAGGATCACCCGAGCCTGGGAAAGTCAAGGGCCATGATTGCGCCACTGCACTCCAGCCTGAGTGACAGAGTGAGACCCCATCTCAGAAAAAGCTCAAAAACACAAAAATTAGAAAAATTAGAACTGAGTACTTAAAAAAATTCCTGCATTTGGGGAGAAATGTTGTTCTATTACATTTTACTGTAAAATATTTCAAATATTAAAATAAATAGGGAGATAGTACAACAAATACCCATATATTCCTTATCTAGGTTCGCCAATTGCTAACATGTTGCCATATTTACTTTGTTGTCTTTTTAAAGCATTTGGAGGTAAATTATAATGTTGCTTTACCATTATGTTCTTTAGTACCTCTAAAATAAAGATATTTTCTTTTTCTGTATTTGTTTTTTGTTTTTTTTTTAGTAGAGGTGGGGTTTCGCCATGTTGGTCAGTCTGGTCTCCTGACCTCAGGTGATCCACCCACCTCAGCCTCCCAAAGTGCTAGGATTACAGTCTTGAGCCACTGTGCCTTGCCAAATAAAGATATTTTTCTTAACTAAGCACAATACTTTTATCATGATCACATCTACAAAATTAAATAATTCTCTGCTATCTTCTGATGCCCAGCACACATTCAGATTTCCTCCGTTGGCCCCAGTGTGTTTTCCAGCGAAGTTGGTCAAATCAGGATCTAGTCAATGGCCTGCATGGTTTTTAATATGTAGTGAGCTATAGCTTGTATTTCTCTGTTAGTTAAGAAAAGTTCTGTTTCTTTGTTACATTTTCTTGTTGAAGAGACTGGATCAATTATCTGGTAGAATTCCACCTTCTGGATTTATATGATTGTTTCCTTCTGGTTTCATTTAAAGTTTAGTTAACTCTCCGCTGTATTTCCTGGGGACTGGAAATTTTGATCTAAAGTTGTTATTGATGTCAGATAAACCATTTTTGTCAAGAGTATTTCATGGGTGATGCCATGAACATTATATTATATCATACCAAGAGTTGGACAATACTTAGTTGTGTTACTTTTTATGATACTAAGATCGATCCTTAAATTAATGATAAATGGGAAAATTACCAGATCTCTCTATTATAAAGTTATGATTTCCCCCCTTGAGACAAGTAAATATTCTGTGTGTTAAGAACTCAGCAGCAGATTAGTATCCAGTAGTTTTATCAACCTCACACTCAATGCTTTTGACACCTATTGCTGACTGTTGTCTGAACTAGTTACTCCGAGTTGCAAAATGATTTTTTTCAATTGTTAATCTTTTTGCTTTCATTAACTAAGATTCTTCTAATAGAGTTCCCCTTATTAATTAGAGCTATGTATTACTCCAAAATAGATTTCCATTTAGAAAAGAAATAATTCATACTTAACTTTCTCTCTTGACTAATATTGGTGTAAGGAATTGGTATAATAGTTACCTCAATTAGGGCAAATATGTCTTTTCATTCTGGGTTGAGTATCATTTGGACTTTTATATATTCAAGTGTGTCAATCAACTGTAGTATTCTTTATGATGCTGTGACAGATTGTATTTACAAAAGCAGGATACACCAATATATTCAGCCTCACATGGTCTCCCTATAATGTGGTATTGACCCATCTCCATTGCTTCTGCCTGGCACTTTCTTGGGACACATGCTTTTAGTGAAATCCAGCCACCCTGAAGCCACCATATTAAAAGAGCATAAGGAAAAGCAACATAAGAGGTACACAGAGATGATTAAGGAGCCCTAATTATTCCATCCCTTAGTGTTCCAGTTCAGGCACCAGAACTGGAACACTAAGGGATGGAATTCACTCACATATGAGTGAATGAACCGTCAGAAGATTTCAGTCTCCAGCTTTTGAGGTGCTCAGATGATGCTAAGTGGAATAGAAACCAGCTAACCCCCTAAGCCCTTCCCAGACTACAGATTTGTGAGAAAAATTAATGTTGTTTTATGCTAAGTTTTGCATGACTTCTTATAGAGCCACACTAGAAAAGATGCTTTGGTGAAGTTGGGCTTTGGGGGCCTCTCCAAGTTGGCTCCTGTCCTTTGACATGACTCCTCTTCAGTAATTTCCTTGCTTTCTAATATAAGACAATGTGTTAAGCTCATCTTATACATTCTCTGCCTCAGATTTAAAATCAGCTCTTTCCCCAAATAGCCTGGTTCTTTTTAGTGAGGAATGGTATTTAGAGTTTAAAATCTGGTGATTGGCCGGGCATGGTGCCTCATGCCTGTTATATGAGCACTTTGGGAAGCTGAGGAGGGTGGATCATGAGGTCAAGAGTTCAAGACCAGCCTGGCCAACATAGCGAAACCTCGTCTCTACTAAAAATACAAAAATTAGCCAGGCGTGGTGGCACATGCCTGTAATCCCAGCTACTTGGGAGGCTGAGGCAGGAGAATCACTTGAACCCAGGAGGTGAAGGTTGTGGTGAGCCGAGATCATGCTACTGCCCTCCAGCTTGGGCAACAGAGTGAGACTCCATCTCAAAAAAAAAGAAAAAATCTGGTCATTATGGAAACTTTCAGTGGAACAATTTACAATGAAAAAATTACACATAATGACAATAAAACACTTCAACATGTTTCCCAAAAGCAGAATTGAAAGGCAAACAATGAAATTCAACAGGACAGACAAGAAAAATATTAAAAATTCAATAAAAATAAAAATCCATGCGGACAAGCAATTCTTACAAGATGGAACACGAATGAATAGTAATCATTGAATCATTTTCAACTTCCTATACTATTTTTCATTTATCAAATTAGATTTTATTTATTTATTTACTTATTTTTGAGCCAGGGTCTCACTCTGCTACCCAGGCTGGAGTGCAGTGGTGTGATCATAGTTCACTGAAGCCTTGACCTCTCAAGCTTAATCCATCCTCCTGCCTCAGCCTCCCAAGTAGCGAGATCTTGGCTCACTGCAACCTCCGCCTCCTAGGTTCAAGTGATTCTCTTGCCTCAGCCTTCTGAGTATCTGGGATTACAGGCACCTGCCACCATGCCTGGTTAATTTTTGTGTTTTTAGTAGAGATGGGGTTTTACTATGTTGGCCAGGCTGGTCTTGAACTCCTGACTTCAGGTGATCCACCTGCCTTGACCTCCCAAAGTGCTGGGATTGCAGGTGTGAGCCATCGTGCCTGGTTAATACACTTCTTCAGTAAAAAAATATATATACAATTTTAGTTTTCCTTAGTTTAATAATTAGCTGTTTTCAATAAAATGGTCACAAAATATGCAAACCCTTGGTTTTCATTATTGTTTTTTGTTCCTTACTTTTAAAGTTAATTGTGCCATTTTCTTTATATGTTAATTGAGGCTATAATATCATTACTTGATATTATAATCAATATAATAGTATTCACATATTTTTGTTATGTATAGCTTCAAATAGTTATATAATTACTAATATAATAATAAATTTGTCATTTAATATATATTATTTAACTCATCTATTTGCTTTGTACCAAGTGTGTAATATTTTCCCCTGGGATGACCAGGATTCTTGTGACTGTAGAATTCAATAGAGATTCCATGGGCACTTGAGTTCCATTTTTTCTCATTGGAAATAGGCTATATAAAGAATAAAACTGCTCAAATCTCCTACTACTGTTTCTACTGAAACAGAACATCTCTGATACCAGATGTGTGGGTTTTTCACATCAAGAAATTCTCCAATTTTCTGCAGATACCGAGTGTCCTACAATTTAATTCAATTCTGACACTGACTACCCAGAGTTAATGCAGACACCACAGTTAAGGGCTCAGTCCCACAAGACTGCCCCTGACTTCAAATAAAAGTCACAGGTAGTGGGTACTCAGGTTACCTGCACTTTTGTCCAACTTGGCTACAAATTGCGGGCTCCCATGACTCCCTCCTTACGTTTGATAATTTGTTATAACAGCTCACAGAACACAGGGAAACACTTTACTTATTATTACCAGTTTGTTATAAAGATATTATAAAGCACACAAATGAACAGCCAGATAAAAAGGCATGTAAGGTGAGGTCTGGACGTGTCCAGAGTGCAGAAGCTTCCGTCCTGTGGTGTTAGGTGTGTGCTACCCTCCCAACATGTGGATACATTCACCAATCGGAAGCTCTCCGAATCCTATTGTTAATGGTTTGATTTACGGAGGTTCTGTTACATAGGTATGGTTGATTAAATCATTGGCCATTGGAGACTGACTCAATCTTCAGCCCCACTCCTCTCGATGGAGCTGTGGTGGATCTGAAAGTTTAGATCCTCTAATCACATGGTTGGTTTCTCTGGCAAAGAGCTCCCATTATGAAGCTACCTAGGCAGGTCCCTGCCCTCACCAAGAGTCACCTCATTAGCATAAACTCAGGTTTGGTTGAAAAGGCCTTATGAATAGCAAATTATGCTCATCTCACCTCATTATCTAGGAAATGACTAGGGTTTTATAAGCTCTGTGCCAGAAACTAGGGATGAAAATCAATATATGTATTTGTTTATATATCATAATATCACAGTTAATTATTTTACACTCACTATTTAATTGAACACCTATTATGTTCAAGTCACTGAAAATACTACCAAAGTGCATGATATTAAATGGGTTTGTAATCTAGTTAGGGATATGCTGTTTCCACACAGGTATCTGAAATATAGTTGATAGATCAAATACATGGAAAGTAATGCAGTTAAAGTAGACAAATAAAATGAATTCTTGCTGGGCAGGGTGGCTCACACCTATAATCCCAGCACTTTGGGAGGCAACGTGGGCAGATCACTTGAGGTTAAGAGTTCGAGACCAGCCTGACCAACATGGTGAAACCCTGTCTCTATTAAAAATACAAAAATTAGCCAGACATGGTGACGCATGACTGTAATCCCAGCTACTTGGGAGGTTGAGGCAGGAGAATTGCTTGAATCCTAGAGACAGAGGTTACAGTGAGCCAAGATCATACCACTGCAGTCCAGCCTGGGGGACAGAGCAAGACTGCTTCTCAAAAAAAAAAAAAAAAAAAAAAGGTAAATTCCCCTCTGCTAGGGGGGAGCATTACTTTTTTTGTAATTTTAGAAATACATTTCTGGTCACAGCTGTCTAAGCGGGCTATAATTCTGCTTCATAAAGTCTTAATGATTTTGTTTATTCTTAAAGGTTACATGTGTTAACATTTATCCTAATGGAATTAACATAAAACATGGTTTTGTTGCCAGCCTTTAGATTCAGTATTAGACATAGAACATTTTATAAGGAACCTTGATAAGACTCTTGCTTTCTTGTCTTATCACAGTAGTAGAATTAGAAACTCTGTGACAAATATCCAACCCCTCCACCATTTTGATAATCTTTTTTTGGACTAGGTACATGGTAGGTGATCAATAAATGATTACTGAATGAATGAATGTAAGCCTGAATGGATAGTTCTCACTTCCTATCTGCTTATCTCTATCTGTCTAGATCTGTAAGTCTATTTTTGTTGGACTATATGCGAATCTTCTCAAAATAGAATTATTGTATATTGCACTGAGTCTAATGGTTACCTCCCTGAGATTGTCCATGAACTAAATTCAGTGGTGACTAGCTTAAAACACACACACACACACCACCTACCAATATTTTATGACTTAAACATATATATGTGTGTGTGTATATATATATGTGTATATATATATATATATGTATAAACTCATATAAAAGCTGATCTACTGAAACGTGGTGGGCTATGGTGGTGGTAGTGATTTATAGATGAAATCACTCCCACGACATTGGCAACTTGGCAGTAGCTCATTCCTCAGCTTCCCTGAACTGGGCAGGGAACTCCGGTTACTTCCCATGTATCTGATACATTTAGGCTGCAACGAATTCAAGTGCTTTTCTTGCTTATTTTTTCCCTTCTTTTAGAACAGAAGAAACCAGAAAAAAAATATTTTATGAGAAAACAACAGTTCCTTACTCTGTACCACCTGCTTAAATGCAAACCAAAGGCACCCAAATGATGCAACCCATGAGTGTGGAAGAGGCTGGCGGATGGGTTGTCACGTCTGGCTGATCTGATGTCAGAGCAGATCATGTGGTGCTCTGTGGGCAGCTGGGACTGGCCCGCCGAAAGCACATGGATTACAGTCTGAGGCTGTAATGGGAAAGTCGGTTCCTGGGCTGCTGTCTCATAGACATCAGCTTGCAGGGAAGCTGGGGGCTCTCCGACTTGCCCTGCTTCAGGGCCCCTCCTGCTGCGTGACTCACAGGCACATTGCAGAGAGAAGCTGCCGCTCCCAGTAAGTGCTTAAAGAAGGTCTTTATTCAGAGCATTTTGGAAGCGGGGAGGAAGTGTTTGTGTTGATAGGGGGTGCTGGAAGCCTTTGTAAACCGCCCCCCCCAGCCTGGATCTGGGCTAGGCAGTGGCGCTTTCTATGCCATCCTGGAGTTCAAAGGCAGTGCTAATGTGCAAATATTCCCCAGCCCTGATTTTGGTTTGTTCTCCATGTGATGTGTTTTTCTGCTTTGCATTTTCTATTTCTGTAATCGTAGGGTAGATTTTTAAGATCTGGTTAAAGTGAATTGATTTTAGATTTCCAGCCCCAGAGCGGACTTGGTTTTCTCTGTATGATAAGCAGGGAGAGGGGCAAGAGGGTGGTGGCTCTTTTGGTCAGAATCACTGCTTGTGTTAAGACACCGGCTATGTCTGTGCCGGAGAAAGTGGGTGCCACCCCTTCTCTGCACTGGGTGAGTAGGTGGTGTGAGAGAAAGCGGGGGTGAACCAGCAGTGAAGAGATTTGACTAGTTTTTGGTAAACAGCAGAGCTGTTAGTCTATTGCCTTTTTTTATGGTCAAAATTCATATTAGATAGTGTCAGCTGGCAGAACAGGTGCTGGCAGTGGAAGAATGATGGAGTTCTTTCTCCCTTGCCCAGCTAGTCAATTGTCTTTCCTGCATCAACAGCCCAATTAAGCAATAGAGAGAAATGTGACAGATACAGATTCCTGAGTACTGTGTTTTGTTTTTGTTTGGTTGGTTTTTATTTTTTATTCTTAACAAGCACCACATTCCTGCAGTCATGCATCAGGAATGATTCTCACCTCGACAGTGTCTTAGGTGTGGCCTTTTTGGAGAGCAAGGGAATAAATTCAATAACATCTTTTTGTTCCTTCTGGGCATATAACATTAAGTTTATTTTAGAGACTGAAAATAAATGTGTGTGGTTGGAAGGAAATATAAAGGGGAATTTAGAAGAACAGATTGTTTATTTGCCCTGGCATTTTTCTGTGAACACTTGATAGAGTTCTAGGTCAAGGTGTATGGTGTCCCTTTGGGGGATAATAGGCAAATAATTAGGCTATGGCTTTAAGCATTGGAAAATCTTTATTTTTTTAAGGAATAGACCCTAATGTTTTCTGTGAATTTCTGCACAAACCATAGGCTTTGGGGCCAAAGACTGATTCCAGAAATACTTAAGCGTTGAAGAAACTTTTGGGTGAGAAAGATGATGGTATGAATGCAAAGAAAATATGCTTAGATGAGATTTGTCCTATTTTTTTAGCCTTTTGCAGTAGATGGTTTAAGTCAGAGAACACTAAACAACAGAAGAAAGCATGCCCCACCCAGAGTGTTGTGAACACAGATGATTCCCCTCCCATTCTCTTCCACTGAACTGCATAAACTCTAGCAGAGAGGCAGTTCTAATTCATCTTTTGAGCCCTGTATGTTATAGGTACAAGCCGTATAAAATGAAGACATAGAAAAATGGAAGATCCTCCAACCCCACCCTACTTTCTCCTTCCATATTGTTAAATGAAGCTAGATTTATCCTGGAAAGGGTCTCCATCACTGCTTGTAATTTTGTTAGCCATTTCATGTAGGTTGAGCCCGGTGAGAGGAATTCAGAGGTTCTCTTCTTGACCCAGCCCTCCTTCTCTGCCTGGACCACACCCCCTTTTTTGGCCACATGCCGAAAATTCTCTCTGAAGGGGAGTGTGCTAAAATGATGCCCATTCTTGGGCACACGGATTCCTCGGTTACAAAACTGAAGCACCCTCATTTCTCTGCAGACACATATCTGTGAAGATACCCATTTATGGGGGTTTTTAGAATTCCTTTTCTTTAAAAATTAACACAGTAATATGAAAAGAAATGGAAGAAAGTGATACATTTTTCTATCTCACACAACTCTATTTAATGTCCTGTATTCTCTTTCTGTCTTAATCATCACATTAGGCTGGCTATGTTCAATGAAGAGGGGTTATCCACAATTCTCCAGATTTCTCCTTTTCAGGGAAGGTACCTATAGTTATAGACTTAGAGCAGGATCAGACCCTATTAGCACTGATAGTTCAGCTGTATTTCACAGAGAGGAAAGCTGGCTAGAGTTACACATCTGATGAGTGACAGAGTTGGGACCAGAATCCAAATCGCCTGACTCCCAGCCCAGTGCTCCTTCTGCAGTCATGCAACCTAGGGAGAGAATATTTTCTTTAAAAATTAGGTGTTTTAAAAAATTTCTGGTTATTTTTTATTTGATTTATAATACTGTGGAATTATTAGCATAGTAAAATGACTGTAATTTCACTTTCTTTGCCTCTTTGCCGAAGAGTGTCTTGCAATAGATTGGAAAGGTTTTTTTTTTTTTTTTTTTTTTTTTAAATTAGAGGTAAGTTCTTGCTATATTGTCTAAGCTGGACTCAACTCCTGGGCTCAAGCAGTCCTCCTGCCTTAGCCTTCCAAGTAGCTAGGATAACAGGCATGAGCCACTGTGCCCAGCTTTGCCTTTGTTTTTCTGTTTGTTTTCTTGAGATAGAGTCTCTCTCTGTTGCCCAGGTTGGAGTGCAGGGGCATGATCATAGCTCATGTAACCTTAAACTCAGGCTTAAACAATCTTCAGCCTTGGACTTCTGAGTGGCTGAGGCTACAGGCACATACTGCTTTACGGGGATAATTAAAAAATTTTTTCGTAGAGATGAAGCCTTGCTATGTAGTCAGGGATGTTCTGAAACTTCTGGGTTCAAGTGATCCTACTGTGTTAGATTCCCAAGTAGCTGGGATTACAGGCATGCACCATCATGTCTAGTTCAGATTGGAAAATCTTTACCAAGAAAATTAAGTTCTGTTTTCTTAGGAAAGTAGCATGTTTATATTCTTTGTGGGTCATGTGATGCGATCTCAAATACCTGATCATTATAGTTTTCTAATCTTTGCTTTCTGAGAATGTAGACCACCCTATCTGTTTTTTTTTTTTTTTGAGACTGGGTCTCATTCTATCATCCGGGGTAGAGTGCAGTGGTGTGATGACAGCTCATGTAAATTGAACTCTTGGGCTCAAGTGATCCTCTTACCTCAGACTCTCAAGTAGCTGGGATTATAGGGAAGCACCACTATGCTGTCTTCTACACTAATTAATAAGGGGGATTATTGTTGATTTATGGCAAATCACATACCACGAGAACATTTAGAAGCTTCATTCTATTTGGGTGGTTTTCTGAGTCATATAAATTTTTTTTTTTTTAAGACAGGGTCTGTTGGTCACCCAGGCTGGAGTGCATTGGTGCGATCTTGGCTCAATGCCACCTTCACCTCCTGGGCTCAAGCCATCCTCCTACCTCAGCCCTCCAAGTACCTAGGACTACAGGTGCAGACCACCACACCCAGCTAACTTTTATATTTTTTGTAGACACAGGGTTTCACCATGTTGCACAGGCTGGTCTTGAACTCCTGAGCTCAAGTGATCCACCCACCTCAGCCTCCCAAAGTGCTGGGATTACAGACATGATCCACTGCGCCTGACTAACGTTCTTTCTTTATAGAGTCCTATTCATGGTGACATATTTAAAAACCATTTAAGGCAGGTTTCGAGGCTCATGCCTGAAATCCCAGCACTTTGGGAGGCCAAGGCGGGCAGATCACCTGAGGTTGGGAGTTCAAGACCAGCCTGACCAACATGGAGAAACCCTGTCTCTACCAAAACATACAAAATTAGCCAGGTGTGTGGTGCATGCCTGTAATCCCAGCCACTTGTGAGGCTGAGGCAGGAGAATCATTTGAACGTGGGAGGCAGAGGCTGCAGTGAGCCAAGATCCCACCATTGCTCTCCAACCTGGGCAACAAGAGTGAAACTCCGTCTCAAAAAAAACCCCTAAAAAACCAACAAAACAAAACAAAAAACAAAACCATTTAAGGTTGGTTGCGGTAGGTAGCTCATGACTGTAAATCCCAGCACTTTGGGAAGCTGAGGCGGACAGGTCACTTGAGGTCAGGAGTTTAAGACCAGCCTGGCCAACATGACAAAACCCTGTCTCTAATAAAATTACAAAAATTAGCTGGGCATGGTGGCATGCGCTTGTGGTCCCAGCTACTTGGAGGGCTGAGATAGGAGGATGCCTTGAACCAGGGAAGCAGAGGTTGCAGTGAGCTGACAACGCACCCTGCACTCTGGCCTGGGTGACAGAGTGTGACCCTGTTTCAAAGAAACCCCCCAAAAAAACCAAACCAAAACAAACAAAAAACATTTAAAACATGTTTAATTCAAAATAGAATTTCAGATTAATTTTTTCTCTCTTAAGATCAATGCTAGACCCACAAGAGATTTTCAAAAAATACTTGTTCATTGAATGATAGAGCAAATATATAGAACGTTGCAATTCTTGCTTATGAGAATTATGAGATTTAAAAGGTAATTCAACATTATGCTTTTCCGTAATGTTATTAGAATGCCCATCTGTTAATTATTCAATCTTATTTTGGTAAGGGTAAGACTCCCATGTATTTGCTTAACATAATGCAGATATAAATAAATGTCATAGATAATTCATCCATGTTGATGCTATTTGTATAAGCAATAAGCACAAAATTAAATTGGGTGTTGTTTAATTATAATTTTTGGAAATCTCAAAGTTAATAAAGAGAGCCTCTGATTATATCCTGGATATGCAGCAATCAGTTTCTACTGGTTGAGTGAGGGTATCTTTTCATGGTAGACATTAAACTCTAGTGACATGTTGGGAGAAATTAGTTCTGGTAGCTTTGAGTGGCTTCAAAAAGAATAATTGGAACACTGTTCTAAACAGCCCGCACTCTCTAGCTCAGAAACAAATGACTGCATGTGTGACATTTCTAAATGGTGACATCTTCAAGGAAACCTCTAAATGGTTACTTATTTTAAGCTTCAGGTTGTGGAGGAAAGAAAAAATTAGGCAAGGGATATTAGTTGTTAATGGTCCTAATGTGAACAGACAGAAACTCCAAATAAAGATATCATTTATTTAAAAAAGATGTAACTAAGAGGAAATGCAAAAAAAAAAAAAATGCAAAGTTCAGTGCTGTACCCATTGTAAATTTCACTCTTTGAGGTCTTGGTGCCTTTAACCAATTCCATTGAGGCAGAGAGCACAAGCAAATATCTCTTGTTGTAAACAAAGCAACAAATTTAAGTTAATGCTAATGTGTTCACAGCCAGAGCCAAAAGTTTTTCAGGGTTATTATAACACCCTGGGTTCTCAGCCCATCCATCTAAATGTCCAAAGTAGACTAAAGTTATGGATCAGCCCATTGTATATACCATTCCACATTAGAGCCAGATGCTACTGTTTACTGTGCTAGTGACTTAGCCAGATTCAATGTGAAATCTGAGATTACTGTTTGGGGTCCATGGAAGTTATAGATGAATTTTTCTGATCATGGATTTAGGCTTCTATGCTCCAGTCAGTTTTGATTAATGCCAATTTTTTTTTTAAGGACAATCTTTTAAACCTAATTTATACCCTAAACTTTATGTGGAGAGTTTCCTTGTAAAAATTGTGTATTGTCTTTGCACCTTGGATGTGTTGTAGGTTTTCAGCATCTCTATCTCTCTCTCTCTCATCTCTCTCTCTCTCTCTCTCTCTCTATATATATATATATATATATATATATTTATTCTCTCTCTCTCAGAGAAAAACCTCTAAACAAAAAAATTAAAACACTATATATATATGTGCATATATATGGAGAGAGAGAAAGAGAGAGAGAGAGAGAGACAGGGTCTTGTTCTGTCACCCAGGCTGGAGTGCAGTGGTGTGATCATAGCTCACTGTAGTCTCGAACTCCTGGCCTGAAGTGACCGTCTTGCCTCAGCCTCCTGGGTAACTAAAATTACAAGACTATAGGGGAGTGACAGGACTACAGCCATGACCAGTGGATTTTTTGTTTTATTTTTGTGGAGACAGGGTGTTGCTATGTTGCCCAGGCTAGTCTTGAACTCCTGGCTTCAAGCAATCCTTCAGCCTTAGCTTCCCAAAGTGCTGGGATTACAGGTGTGAGCAATTGTACTCTATCGTTAGCATTTTTTTGTTTTGTTTTGTTTTGAGATGAGGTCTTGCTCTGTTGCCCCGGCTGGAGTGCAGTGGCATGGTCTCAACTCACTGCAACATCTGCCTCCTGGGTTCAAGCCATTATCCTGCTTCAGCCTCCCAGGTAGCTGGGACTACAGGCATGCGCCACCACGCCCGGCTAATTTTTGTAGTTTTAGTAGAGATGGGGTTTCACCATGCTGGCCAGACTGGTCTCAAACTCCTGACCTCAAGTGATCAGCCCACCTCGGCCTCCCAAGGTGCTAGGATTATAGGTGTGAGCCATTGCACACCACTTTTGGCATATTTTTATTCTTTGTTTTGAGCATGGAAAAGAAGCCATGGAATTCTATTGCACAGCAACCACACTAGAAAATGTAATTATAATGCAGATTTTAAGAGGATTTGGTAAAAAAACAGTTCTGTACATATTGATTTAGAAAAAGACTATCTACTCTCCACAGTTGGAAAGAAAATTTCATCCTTTAAGACCCAGTATTATCGGATTTTGTTGACATAGTTAGATCCCTTATCCCTTAACCCTATCTGATTTGGCTTATGTCCTTTTCATCTGATTAAACTGGTTTTTGAGGAAGTATTACAAGTAATGATAATACTATCAATAATACTACCAATACTACAACAGCAACTGTTGTAGAGGAGGAAAGATTTCTTTTCCTCATCCATTGCTAAGTTCATGGCTGAGGCGCCGATAACAAAAGACAGATTAACCAGAGAAAAGCATAAACCAAATTCATTTAATTAATATGTTTATATAACTTAAGAGCCTTCAGAAATGAAGACCCAAAGAAACAGGTAAATTTGTACATTTTTGTGCTTAGGTTTGATGAAGAGTAGACAGTTGTGGAAGTATGATTGGACAAAGGAGGTGTGATTTAATGGTAATAAACTGGGGGACTTAGACCTGTGTGTTCAGATTTGTCTCTGTGTCCCTGTGCCTTTGGAGTCAAGGACATTCCTTTCCTCCAGATATAGGGTGGGCACCTTTCCATGAGAGCCTTATGACTTATTTTACAGGAAGGTCACAGAACTGTTTTTGGCTTACTTCAGGGGAGGAGGGCAAGAAAAGATCAGCAAGTAACTTTTCTGCTTTTACTACTTCCTCAAATGCCAAAGTGCCATATTTTGGGGTAGCATGTCCTGACCCCATCACTGCCAAACGCTGAGCACTTTCCATCTTCAGGACCCTGTACTAATACATCATTTATTTATGGACATTTCATAGATGGTAAGAAGAACTTGCCCCAAATGTGTGATGTCATTTGAGAATCCAGTCAGTCCAGACTTTCTAAGTCCCTATCTCATCACCCGTTCTTACTGTTTTGACTATAAATTTCTATAGTGTTGTGTGGTCTGTTTTGCCGCAGACTTCAAAACCACTTGTGACATCTGTACTAAACACAGTGACAATGGTCTCACTGCAACCTGAAAAGCCAGTTGTCTCTGGAACATCAGTAAGTGACGCTGTCCAGCAGTAAATTTTGGAGAAACTTCAGGTGCAGCTGTTTGTCTTCCATTTGTGAAACCTGCTGTTACTTCTGCGGGGACCACATCTGACAAGCCTGTTATTGGCACTCCATTCAAATCAAATTGCCCAGCTGGGCCTGTCCTTTCACAAGCAGCTGGGATTCCACAGGCAGTTAAAGTCAAGCGACTAGTAGTTCATCAGCCTTCAGGAGGCAATGAAAAACAAGTGGACAGGGCACGGTGGCTCACGACTGCAGTCTCAGCACTTTGGAGGCCCAGGTGGGTGGATTACCTGAGGTCAGGAATTCAAGACCAGCCTGGCTAATGTGGGGATACCCCCATTTCTACTAAAAATAAAAATTAGCTGGGTGTGGTGGTACGCGCCTGTAATTCCAGCTACTAGGGAGGCAGGAGAATCACTTGAATCTGGGAGGTGGAGGTTGCAGTGAGCCAAGATCGTGCCATTGCAGGCCAGCTTGGGCAACAAGAGCAAAAAACCATCTCGAAAAAAAGAAAAAGAAAGAAAAGCAAGTGACCACACTTTCACATTCCCCAGCACTGACCATTCAGAAATTTGGACAGAAGAGGGATGCCAGTGAACACCGTAATACCTACCAGTCAATTTCTTACAGCTTCCATTCTAAAGCAAATTACTCTGGAAATAAAATTCTGTCACTTCAAGCATCTCCTACTCAGGAAAAATAAAATAAAGACAATGGCACCACAAGCTTCAGAGATGAAGATGACATCAATGATGTGACTTCTATGGCAGGGGTCAACCTTAATGAAGAAGATGCCTGAATGTTAGGAACTAGCTCTGAACTGGTTGGCACATACATTCAGTCATATAAAGATGAACCATTTCTTTTTATTGAAGCTCTACAAAAGAGAATTTTAGACATTGGTAAAAAGCATGACATCACAGAACTTAACTCTGATGCTGTGAGCTTGATCTCCCACACAACACAGGAACAGTTACGAGGCCTAGAAAAACTGGGTGGAATTGCTCAACATCAAATGACTACTTACAAGGCAAGTGAAAATTACATCCTGTGTAGTGATACCAGGTCACAGCTCAACTTTCTTGAAAAGCTGGATCAATTGGAAAAGCAGAGAAAGGATTTAGAAGAAAGAGAAATGTTTCTTAAGGCAGCCAAGAGTTCTTCTAATAAAGAAGATCCAGAACAGCTGAAATTAAAGCATAAAGCCAAAGACTTACAACAATTGGAACTTGCACAGATACAGCATAGAGATGCTAATCTCACAGCTCTTGCAGCTATTGGACCAAGGAAGAAGAGACCACTAGAATCTGAAAGTGAGGGTTTGTTTAAAAGACAACCTTCTTGCTTCTGGGACATCCAGCCTGACAGCCACCAAACAGTTGCTTTGTCTAAGAACCACGAGAGTCTGCCTCAGAGACTTGATATTTTGTATGGAACAGGAAGAGGAGATGAAGTATTCTTGAGCTCTATACCTGACCCTTCTGAAGTGGCCACTCCACTCTCCTTCCAGATCCTTGTTATTTACCGCCAAAGACGACACAAAAAGCATTGTTGCACTGTCCTAAAATTTCAATTTCTGGAAAATAGTCACTAATATGAAAGAGCAAATAAATGGAAAAACATTTCATGCTTATGGATAGGATAAATCAATATTGTTAAAACGGCCATACTGCCCAAATCAATTTACAAATTCAACACTATTCCTAAGTGTCAACAATATTTTTTATAGAACTAGAAAAAGCTATTCTAAAATTTACAAGGAATAAAAAAAGTCCAAATAAACAAAGCAATCCCAAGCAAAAAGAACAAAGCTAGGGGCATCACATCTGTCCAGTGCTGAGAGTAGAGTGTTGAAGTCCTCAACTATTACTGGATTAGAGTCTATTTCTCCCTTTATATCCAGGTGCTCCAGTATTGGGTACATACATATTTACAATTATGTTTATTATATCCTTAGGCCTAGTGCAGTGGCTGATGCCTATAATCCCAGCACTTTGGGAGGCCAAAGCAGAAGGATTGCTTTGAGAACAGGAGTTTGAGTCTAGACTGGGCCACATAGTATGACCCCATCTCTTAAAAAAAAAAAAAAAGAGAAAAAGAAAGAAAGAAAGAAAAAGAAAAGAGCAAAGGACATGGAGAGACACTTCTCAAAAGAAGACATACATGTGGCCAACAGGCATATGAAAAAAATTCTCAAAACTCATCATTAGAGAAATAACAAATCAAAACCACAATGAGATACCATCTCATAATAGTTAGAAGGGCTGTTATTAAAAAGTCAAAAAATAACAGATACTGGTGAGGTTGCAGAGAAAAGGGAACACTTTTACACTGCTGGTGGGAATGTAAACTAGGTCAACCACTACGGAAAACAGTTTGAAGATTTCTCAGAGAACTTAAAACAGAGCTACCCTTTGATATAGCAATCTCAGTACTGATTATATAACCAAAGAAACATAAATTGTTCTACCACAAAGTCGCATACACACATGTATTCATTGCTGTACTAGTCACAATAGCAAAGGCATGGAATCAACCTAACTGCCCATCAACAGTGGACTGGGTAAATAAAATGTGGTCCATACACAACGTGGAATATTATGCAGTCATGAAAATAACGAGATCATGTTATTTGCAGCAATGTGGATGGAGCTGGAGGCCTGTCCTAAGCAAATTAACACAGTAACAAGAAACCAAATACCAGATGTTCTCATTTATAGGTGGAAGCTAAACATGGAGTACAAATACACATGGGTGCAAAGAAGGAAACAGTAGACACTGGGGCCTACTTAAAGGTGGAGTGTAAGAGGAGAGTGAAGATTGATACTTATCGATTACTATGCTTATTACCTGGGTGACAAAATAATCTATACACTGAACCCCTGTAACATGCTTTTTTTTTTTTTTGAGACAGTCTCATTCTGTCACCCAGGCTAGAGTACAGTGCCACAATCTCAGGTGCCTGCAACCTCTGCCTCCCGGGTTCAAGCAATTCTCCTGCCTCAGCCTCACGAGTAGCTAGGACTACAGGCGTGAACCACCAACGCCAGGCTAATTCTTGTATTTTCAGTAGAGACAGGGATTCGCCATGTTGACCAGACTGGTCTCGAGCTCCTGGCTTTAAGTGATCTGCCTGCCTCGGCCTCCCAAAGTGCTGTGATTACAGGCATGAGCCACAGCACCTGGCCTGTAAGACACAATTTACTTATATACCAAACCTGCACATGTACTTCTGAACCTAAAATAAAAGTTGGAAGAAAAAGTAGATTTTGCATCATTTTACAGTCACAAAATTATTTTATTTTTCCCGGGAAAAATTATTGTTTTTTCATGTTGTATACTCTATGCTTACTAAAACTTTGTTGATATGGATAAAAGCAGAGTCATTCCAATTGTTATTCGTGGAGTAGTACTGCAGAATTTTAAATACCTCATCCTGATATTGTATGATATTCAATTTCAGAATAAACTAAGTCCTGTAAGAACATTTGGCCCAGATGTTACTAAAAATAATTGTTGCTCTAAAATTTCACACAGAGAATAACATTCCATGGTCTTCTGCTGTTTTGCACTCTTGCTTCATTTTTCCATTTCGGATTGAAAAGAAGAAATTTAGAAAAAATATTTTAAAAGGTTTTATATATATATATATATATATATATATGTATTCTTGCTTTATAACCTCCAATATTCTGCTTCAGTTAAATCTAAATTGCTGTAAAGGGACAACTGTATACTTGTGTTTAAGCACTCATCTGTTTAAATTATTTAGAATTTAAGTTGAGAGAGACAAATTCAGCTAGCAAGTAGCATACTGTATGTTAGGACATGGAGCTAGGACAAGTAGGTTGGAAGGACAGAAAGTGATCTGTAGCAACTGGATGGGAAGACTAGCTTCGTTTGGACATGGGACAGTTTGAGAGGTGGTCTTACTTTCAGTTTGATCCACAAGAGAAACAGAAAGAGGCTTAGCTGTTCTGATAGTGAAGGAAATTCCCCAGAAGTTGTACTGAAGAAAGCCTTAGAATATAGAATTATGGGAAGTTTTAAATAGAGTAAGCCAAACATGAGATTGTGGGTAAGGGGAGAAAATAATAGGCTGAAATGCCAATCTTTAGACCACAGTAGCCCTAAAATCTAGAGCATTAGAATATTGGATTGGACAGACAGCTGGCTAGAGATGTCTGATTTTAAAGATGTCAGGGCAATTTTGCAGGATAAATCTGATAGGTCAAAATTAGAGTGGTTTAAGCAGTGACTACTCTCATTTACACTTCATGATTAGTTTTGAAGATACATGATGCACTCAGGTGGCTGTATATTTTTTCTTTTAATTTATGAATGATTTATGTTTTAAAATACATAATAGAGTGTCCCAAATTCAAAAGGTACAAAAGGATAAATAAGTCTTCTTTTCATCCCTGGCGCTCCAGTTCTCCTCCTCAGAGACAATTGCTATTTTTAATTCCATGTGTGTCTTCCAAGAATATTCTATGACTATATGTACATATATATAACTTTTAAAACAAAAATTGTAATGTATTACATATACTATTCTGTGCCTTTTTTCATTTAACATGTCTTGAAGATTATTCTCTGTCAGTACATACGAAGTTGCCTTATGCTTTAAAGAAATGTTTGATTATGAAAAAGTTCAGACATACACAAAACTAGAATGTAAAATGGACCCCCAGGTATCCATTATCCAGTTTAATACTTACATCAATATTTTGACATTCTTACTATGCATTAGATGATATTAAAGAATTACTAACTTTGTTAGGTGAGATAGTGGCTTGGTGGTTATATTAAAAAAATGTTCTTAGAGAAGCATATTGAAATATTTATGACTGAAATGATAAGTTCCCTGATGTTTGAGATTTACTTTAAGATACACCAGAAGAAAAAAGTATGTGTGGAAGGAATAGCTTGAACCAAGATTGGCAAAATGTTGAAGCTAAGTGCATACAGATTTGTTATACCATTTTCTCTGCTATTGTGTATGTTAGAAAATTTCTATAATAAGAAATACATTTGCATATCTAGTTCTGTCTATAGCTCTCCCCTTTTTTGGAAGTATTTAAAAATGAATCCTAGATATTATGTAATTTTACCCATAAATACTTCTGTATGTATTTCTAATATTATAAGGACTTAAAAAAATAACTACAAAGCCATTACCACATCTCAGAAAATTAACAATAATTCTTTTTTTTTTTTTTTTTTTTTTGAGACGGAGTTTCGCTCTTGTTACCCAGGCTGGAGTGCAATGGTGCGATCTCGGCTCACCGCAACCTCCGCCTCCTGGGTTCAGGCAATTCTCCTGCCTCAGCCTCCTGAGTAGCTGGGATTACAGGCACGTGCCACCATGCCCAGCTAATTTTTTGTATTTTTAGTAGAGACGGGGTTTCACCATGTTGACCAGGATGGTCTCGATCTCTTGACCTCGTGATCCACCCGCCTCGGCCTCCCAAAGTGCTGGGATTACAGGCTTGAGCCACCGCGCCCGGCAACAATAATTCTTAGTATAATCCCATATCCAGTCCATTTTTTCGTTTGCTCTGATTTTCTCAAAAATGTCTTTTTGCAGTTGCATTTTTTTTAGAGTCAAATTAGGTCCACATAAGGCATCTCTTAGGTCTTTCTTGATCTTTAATAATTCTTTTCCTTTAAAAAGCAAACATTTACTTCTTTGAGAAACCGGCTTATCTGTTCAGTAGGCCACACCTTCTGGATTTGACTGGCTGTTTCCTCCAGGTGTGATTCAACTTGTTCCTCTATCCATTGTATTTGAGTCTCAATTAGATTCAGGTTCAGTATATTTACCAAGTCTCCTTCATAGGGGGTGCTTGCTCTGCTCTTCCTGCTGTATCACCTCAGGAGGCCCATATGTCTCATGTTTCACTTTGAACGATACTAAGATTTAGGAGAGGATTTGGCTGGTGTCAGCCTCATCTGCCATCAACACTTCACTTGATGTTTTTGGCATGCAGTCATTATTAATGACTGAATCCATTATTCCATTAGGGATTACAAAATGATTTTTTAATTCTTACATTCTAATTGTACTTGTTACTTGAAATTGTTCTACAAAGAAGCTTCCTTCATAACTATTTGATAAGCCTAAGTATACAGTTGGCCTATTCCTTTTAACAACTACATAGCATTTTATTGTACTATAATTTAATTGATCATCTATTATTTAAAGTATTTGCTTTTTTTGGTTTGTTTACATTTTTAATTGTATTTTCTCTTATGCATTTATAATGAATAGTAAACTATATACCTTTATAGTTATATTTTAATGGAAAAATAATTATCAGACTTTTTCACTCTGTGTGTATGAATTTAGTATAAATATAAGAGGCCAGATCTGTATTTTAATTCTTGGTTCATTACTTGTTTATTACATGATAATGGGCAAATTATTCTTCCTTTTTTCCTTCCTTCAATTTATTCTTTCTAAGCCTCATTTTCTTAATTGATATACAGAGAATAATACCCAATTTCTGGAGCGTTTTAAGAATTAAATAAAAAAATATATCAAAATGCTTGGTAAAGTGCCTCACATAGATTAAGTGCTCAATAAAATGAACTTTCTGCTAAAATTTGAGGAATACATGGAATAGCACATGGAAATTCTATTGGATAGGGCTTAGCAAATAGATGTTCAATACATAGTGCACTTTTCTCCATTTCTTAATTTTTCCCCAATTTGAGCAGTAATGAAGATTCCTTTTTTTCCCTAAGCTGTTTTCAGGAGTAATAAATAAATAAACCTTCAGTTCCCTGAGATTTTTGCTGTGAAAGGTAATTCTTCTGTTGGCCTTTATGGAGACTCATCTGGAATTGCTGCGGTCACAGCTTTCTATCCTGGGAGTCTGATGTGGTTTGGTTTTGTGTCCCCACCCAAATCTCATCTCGAATTGTAATTCCCACATTGTTGAAGGAGGAACCTGATGGGTGGTAATTGGATAATGGGGGCAGTTTCCCCCATGCTGTTCTCATGATAATGAGTGAGTTCTCATGAGAGCTGATGGTTTTAAAGTGTGGCATTTCCTTGCTCTCTCTCTCCCTCCTGCCACCTGGTGAAGAAGTTGTCTTGCGTCTCCTTCTGCCATAATTTTAAGTTTCCTGAGGCTTCCCCAGCCATACAGAGCTATGAGTCAATTAAACCTCTTTTATTTATAAATTACCCAGTCTCAGGTAGCATCTTTATAGAAGTGTGAGAATGGGCTAATACAGAGAATTGGTACCAAGGTAGTGGGGCACTGCTATAATAATAACCTGAAAATGTGGAATTGACTTTGGAACTGGGTAACAGGTAGAGTTTGAAAGAATTTAGAGATCTCAGAAGAAAACAGGAGGATGAGGGAAAGTTTGGAACTTCCTAGAGATGTGTTGAATGATTTTGGCCAAAATGGTGATAGTGATATGGACAAAAAGCCAGGCTGAGATGACCTCATATGGAGATGAGGAACATATTGGAAACTGGAGTAAAGGTCACTCTTGCCAGTCTTTAGCAAAGAGACTGGTGGCATTTTGTCCCTGCACTAAAGATCTGTGAAACTTTGAACTTGAGAGAGATGATTTAGGGTATCTGGCAGAAGAAATTTCTAAGCAGCAAAGCATTCAAGAGGTGACCTGTTTTTTTTCTGAAAGTGCACAGCTGTATGTGCTCACAAAGAGATGATTTGAAATTGGAACTTATGTTTAAAGGGGAAACATAGCATAAAAGTTTGGAAAATTTGTTGTCTGACCATATGGTAGAAAAGAAAAACCCATTTTTTGGGGAGAAATTCAAGCTAGATGCATAAATTTGAGTAAGTGACAAGGAGCCAAGTGTTAATCACCAAGACAATAGGGAAAATGTCTTCAAGACATGTCAGAGACTTTTGAGGCAGCCCCTCTCATCACAGGTCCAGAGGCCAAGGAAGATAAAATGGTTTCGTGGGCCAGGTCCAAGCCTGCTCTGCTCTGTGCGGCCTTTGTTTTGGCCAATTTATCCCATTTAGAATGGGAATATTTACCCAATGCCTGTACCTCATTGTATCTTGGAAATAACTAACTTGCTTTTGATTTTACAGGCTCATAGGTGGAAGGGTCTTACCTTGTTTCAGATGACACTTTGGACTTGGACTTTTGAGTTAATACTGGGATGAGTTAAGACTTTGGGGGACTGTTGGGAAGGCATGATTGGTTTCAAAATGTGAAAACGACATGAGATTTGGGAGAAGCAAGGGGTGGAATGATATGGTTTGGCTCTGTGACCCCACCCAAATCTCATCTTGAATTATAGACCCCACGTTTTTAGGGAGGGGCCTGGTGGGAGATGATTAGATCATGGGGGCAGTTTTCCCTTGCTGTTCTTATGATAGTGACTGAGTTCTCATGAGACTTCATAGTTTTAAAGTGTGGCACTTCCTCGTTCTCCCTCTCCTTCCTACCACCTCGTGAAGAAAGTGCCTGCTTCCACTTCACCTTCTGCCATGATTGTAAGTTTCCCAAGGCCTCTGAAGCCATGCAGAACTATGAGTCAATTAAACCTCTTTTATTTATAAATCATCCAGCTTTGGGTAGTATCTTTATAGCAGTGTGAGAACGGACTAATAGAGAGGCCTTGCTGCATACTGGGAAATGCCTGCTTTTCAGGCAGTCCCAATCTGGAAAGGACCAGGTGGAATGTAAACAGCACTTCATTTAATTCTGATTTGTGAAACTAGGATGAATGTTCCTCTCATTCTCTGTCTTGGCCTTCCTACCTCATCCATGGTTTCCAATTCATTTTTAGTATTAGAAAGTTATGCTAATGGGCCAGTCACAGTGGCTCACACCTTTAATCCTAGCGCTTTGGGAGGCCAAGGTGGGTGGATCACCTGAGGTCAGGAGTTCAATACCAGCCTGGCCAACATGGTGAAACCCTGGCTCTACTAAAAACACAAAAAATTAGGTGGGTGTGGTGGCACATGCCTGTAATCCCAGCTACTCAGGAGGTTGAGGCAGAAGAATAGCTTGAACCTGGGAGGCAGAGGTTGTTGTGAGTCAAAATTTTGCCACTGCACTCCAGCCTGTGTGACAGAGCGAGACTCCATCCTCCATGTCAAAAAAAAAAAAGTTGTCCTGATAAAACTCTAAATCTTTATTACTTCCAGTACTCTGTCTAAACTCAATGTGGGAATTAAAATTAAATAGAATTATGAACAATTACTGTTTTCATGAAACAGTAATTTAGAATGAATGGCACTTGCTTTACAGTTGATATGCTAAATTATCTTTTCTAGTAACTCACAAGAATTACTGTTTCTTCTGTGCCTTTGATATTTCAGTTTCCCATAGGTTCTTCATCTTGGTAACATCTTAGGCCTTAGCTTTAGTCTTCAACTTTCCCTTACCAAATAATGGTCATTTTTTCCTCTTTCCTCTATAGACTTCTGGCATCTTCTCTTCTGTTCCTTTCTCCCCTCCCGTAATCTTTCCCTTCTCAGAAGCATCATCTGTCCATGAAGACATTTTGCACCCCTCGTTTGGTAACACTTTGTCCATGTAATGGATAAAGCTAGCCTTTCTCAGCATTACCTCATTTCTTTTTCCTGTGTTTCTAGGTAATAGCTGACACACACTGTACTTTCATTCACAGATCCCAGTTTTAAAATATGCAGAAGGCAGAAAGGTTAAGTGATTTGAAAATATGTGCTGAAGATAATATAGAGTCAGCACGGCAGACTGGAAAAGAACAATTGGTTCCCTGATGCTCAGGATCAGGCTTTTTTTTTTTTTTTTTTTTTTCAATGAAATCTGCTGAAGGAGCATACACATATTTTAGTGACAGCCTGGAAAACAAGAGACATTTTTGGTCATTCTAGTGCATTCCTTCTGTCTATTTTGATGTAAGGTTATTATGAATATGTGCTGAGTCTTTAAAGTGTAGATGATGCCAAATATTTTGACAAATTTGAATGGTTTTCCTAACGTATTAAGGTGTGGTTTGGATAAGATGAATGCTATTCTGTGTATTAATTTAGATTTGGAGCATCAAAAACTGTCAGAAAATGGCACTGCTTTTCAAATAAAAGGTGAAGTGTGAAGTGAAGGAAAAACATAAAGAACAAGGAAACAGCTTATTTTTTCAATTGTTTTACAGTCAACCCATGACAAGCCAGTTCAGATTTCAATGACCAGCTTTAAGGCAATAATGATCCATGTCTGCTCTTCATCCTGGGTATAGAAATTTTTGATTGAAGGATGACTTTAAAAAGAATCATAGGCCAGACGCAGTGGCTCATGCCTGTAATCCCAGCACTTGGGAGGCTGAGGTGGGCGGATCACCTGAGGTCAGGAGTTCAAAACCAGCCTGGCCAACATGGTGAAACCCCGACTCTACTAAAAATACAAAAATTAGCCGGGTGTGGTGGTAGGCACCTGTAATCCCAGCTACTTGGGAGGCTGAGACAGGAGAATCACTTGAACCAGGGAGGCAGAGGTTGCAATGAGCCAAGATCATACCACTGTACTCCAGCCTTGGCAACAAAGAGCAAAACTCTATCTCAAAAAAAAAAAAAAAAAAAAAAAGTAAAAGAAAAGAAAAGAATTACATGCAACAGTAGAAATTTTGCCTTGTGCATTCTCTGTACTGCATTTCTCCATCAAGGAAAACCTCTTAAAAATGCCTATTTGTAACCTTTCTTGGCCAGGTTTGCACTCTTCTGTATGTTGAGCTATGGCCTATTATTTCCACCCATGAGGGATAAGTGTTTTCCCTCCCGTTGTCATTCATTCAGTAGTAATTTATTAAGTAACTGCTACATGCTAGGTCTTGTGCTATTTGCTGTAGGTACAAAGATGAATAAGACATGGTCCTGGTTCCTGTCCTTCCTCTAACAGCAGGCTTTAGATCAAACATCTCTGCTTGAATGAACAGGATTTCCCAATGTGGTTTGTAGATCAACTGCATATTCAGCTACTGAATCAGAATCTTGGGATGGGCTTAGGAATCTGCATTTTCATCTGATGACTCTTCTGCACTGGCCTAGGACATGATAGGAGTGAGGTGGTTAATAGGGAGATACAGTGATATGTGATACAGCTCATTCCTCAGAGAGAGCTTCCATTCAGCTTTATTATTTCTGGGAGTTTTCTCAGGCGGGGAACACTTCGCCTGGCTTGGAGTTTTCTTTGGAGGGGGCAGGCTGAAGTGCTACTGTAAATTCTGGAATCGTGCAAATTCTGTTCAGAAAATCAGTTCTGGATCAAGGGACAGATTCTGGGTTAGGTTGGGAGTGGTGGATGGCGGGATAAGGGCCAAGGGCTTATATACCCAGAGGGTCCATAATGTAGCCCCTGGGGTGTCCAAAGAGGAAAAATATAGCCGACAATACCATTAGATTCATGTAGGGAGGGAAGAATGCAAAGGTAAAACAATGACAATTAATATATATATATATACAATGTCTTAGATGCCTAGGTGCTATGCTAAGCACTTTACATAAACTGATTCACTCAATCCTAACAATAATCCTATGAGGTGGGTCTAGTACTACCATCCTCATTTGACAGATAAGGAAACAGAGAAGTTAAGTAATTTGCTCAAGTCATCCAGCAGAGGCCAGGATTCCAACCCAGGGCGTGTGATGCAGAATGTGAGCTCATTCAGCTGCCTCTTAGAAGCATCATCATTTAAAATGCAGAAAGTACAGCGGGGTTTAAACTCACACTTTCTACTGTTAATACTTGAGTATCCATATCTTTCAGCTTTTCACCAAAATAATACCCTCCCTTCCCCATAGGCTACACAAAGAACACTTCTGGAAGTCCTGACAACTGCCCTCTTAAATGCCTTCAGGGCCGACTTCTGTTTTAGAGAAGAAATTACACTCTTCTTTCTGTTGTTACCTTGTAATCTAGATGCATACAAAAAGCCCGTTTTCAGCAGATCTGGTCCTTCTCCTCTTGAAGCGAAGACTGGATGCATTATAGAGACAAAGCCACAACATCTTAGCCTTAAGCAAGTGTGTGATACGAGGAAACTCACAGTGCATATTTAGAAGGCTGAACAACTTTTCACTTTCTTTTTTAAAATTTTAATTTCAGCTTGGGTATCTGAAGGCTTTTATGTTGTATGTTCCGTAAATAATGGGTCATTAATAACAAGTTTAAAACATGTTAACAAGGGAAAATACATTTAAGGCGAGACTGAGCTTCTAACAGTAAGAGTTACTTGACTTGAGTTCTTTTCAGGAGCTATGTAACATTATTACGTGTTGAAATGCTGATAGACATCTGACTTGCAAACAGATTTGAAGGTGTATTGAATCAGAAGGAAACCTGTGAACTGTGAGATGGCTCTCTCTTATTCTGTAGAATGAAGAGTGAGAGGCTGCCATTTCTTGGAAATTATTCCGAAACGGCCTGACAAGTTGGGCTTTATCCTGGCTTCTTGTTTGGAGAATTACACCCACAAGACATTATCTTACTGACCAAATCATTCTTAGGTATAGGTTTGCTCTGTAAACTCTTATTCTTTCATTCAACAAACACCCTCGCCTAGCTGTGTCCGCACTTGTAGCCCTGCCACAGGGCAAAGTTATTTCTAGCTATGGACAGATACATGAAGTTCTCACAGGTCAGGAATGACTGTAGACCCCACTGAAAATCCAAAAATAAATTATTTTTATTAATTTAAAGTAATTATTTTTCTATATAATTAAAAAGTAATATATGCTTCTTTTTAAACAAATCTAATAGAAGAAGATGTATTTGAAGAGGTGAATGATCCTCACCCCAAACTCCTTTCTTTTTCTTTTCTTTTTTTGAGACGGAGTCTCTCACTGTGTCACCCAGGCTGGAGTGCAGTGGTGGGATCTTGGCTCATTGCAACCTCTACCTCCCAGGTTCAAGCAATTCTCCTGCATCAACCTTCCAGGTAGCTGGGATTACAGGCGCCTGCCACCAAGCCTGGCTAATTTTTGTATTTTTCATAGAGATGGGGGGGTTTCACCATGTTGGTCAGGCTGGTCTCGAACTCCTGACCTCAGGTGATCCGCCCACCTTGGCCTCCCAAGTGCTGGGATTACAGGTATGAGCCACCACGCCTGGCCCAAATTATTTTCAATGTTGATAAGTATCTGGTGCTTCTGTTACAATAACTTTTTTGCTGAGGAAAGCAACAGTTTAAACCTCTGAAAAATAGAGTAACGATTCATAAGAGTTATTCCTTTACCTTAATCCAGTGGCTCCCAACCTTTTTGGCGCCAGGGACGGGTTTCATGGAAGACAGTTTTTCCATGGACTAGGGGGCGGAGAATGGCTTTGGGATGAAATTGTTCCACCTCAGATCATCAGGCATTAGAGATTCTCATAAGGCAACTTAGATCCTTCGAATGTTCAGTACACAATAGGGTTTTTGCTCCTATGAGAATTTAATGCTGCCACTGATCTGACAGGAGGTGGAGCTTAGGCCTAAAGCTCCCCGGCCCATGGGCCACTAACCTCCTGCTGGGTGGCCCAGTTCCTATTGGACCAGGGACTGGGGACTGGCAACCCCTGCCTTAATCTATTAAGCAATTATATTAGTTGCCTGTTGCTGCTGTAATAAAGTTCTATTTAAGACAACACACACTTATTATCTTACAATGTAGAGCTCGGAAGTCCCACATGGGTTTCACTAGGCTGCAACTGAGGTGCCGGCAGGGCTGTGAGCTCTCTGAAGGCTCTAGGGAGAATCTGTTCTTGCCTTTTTTTCTAGTTGCCTGGGGATAAGCATCTTCAAAGCACATCATTCCACCTCTGGTTCTGTTATCACATCACCTTCTCCCTCTTAGACTCTCTTGCCTTTCTCATATAAGGAGCCTTGTATTACATTGGGTCCACCTGGATAATCCAGGATGACCCCCTCATCTCAAAATGCTTAATTTAATCACATATACAAAGTCCCTTTTGCCATATAAAATGACATTTATGGGTTCCAGGGATTAGGACATGGATGTGGCATTATTTAGCCTTCACAGAGATGTACAACTCAAGATTTGCTAAAAGATTTTGTGTAGAAGAAATTTACATTAAATTAGCAATTTTCCCTCAACTCTCTTTTTCTGGTTTCATCCAAAATACCCAAAGCTACATTAAGATTTCACATTTGATTTATCTGAGAACTCCCAATAGCACTATGAAGATGTAGAACAACATTTTCTAAATGGAAACTCTAGTGGCCTGGCCCATGCAATGTTAAGAGATGTTCTATGTTAAAAAGTGTTCTCTGATTTAGCTAAGATTAAAAAACATTTCATGCGCCATCCCACCCACCTTCATTGTTAATACACATTAGCTTACGGGAAAGGTACTGAGAATTCTTTTTATTTTCTGTGGTTCCTCAGTGCATTTTAAAATGAAATATTTTTTCTTTTTCTCTCTTTTTTAGAATGCTTATTGATTACCTCAAGCAATACCAATGTATTATGTTTGAGAAATATTACCCTTCATGTATTATAGTTTTTCATTCTAAAATTTAATGTTACCCCCCAAAAATAAATACAAAAGTCATATTAAGCTGATTCTAAGTATCTTCTAAATGACAGCTTTCCTAGTTAATCTTCCTTCTACCTATGCAGAACTTAGGTTTTTTTGGACTTTAAAGCAATTGACTTTCAAAACCTAATATTACAAAAACCTGGTTTCTGTAAATAAATACTTCGAATAATATTATATGCCTACAACAATTTTGTGCTAGACAACACAAAATTGTTCTGAAAAGTAAGGTAATCTTTTGAATGTTTTTCAAGATGTGTGGAAAAATTTACTATTGTGAATAATATCTCAGAATCACAGGACTGGAATATATCTTGAAAAGTTGTATTCACTATTTCCCTATTTTGAGAAGGTAAAGTGTTCCAGAATGGTACTTACTAACTTATATGATTCGCCTGACAGCTCCCGACAATGGTGTGAAGAGGGCCTTAGCCTTCTCCCCTAGGTTCATGACTGGACTACCGTTAGCATACATTGGCAATGCAATCTTTGCCAGATAAGACTTTCCTTGCACCTTCTTTTTTCCTTTCTTATGACAACCATTATATTTTATTATACATTATTATTTACATGTTATGGCTTATCTTCCCAAAGTAAAGCACTTGAGGCCAAGGGCCATAATTGTACCCCTCATGAGGCCTGGCTTTTCCCTTAGCAGGAACTGTGCCAGTGTTTGCAAATGAGTGACTTAGGATAGAAATTTTAGCAATATCAGGTGTGTACTTCAATCATCCATCAGTTGATCCATCCATTTACACTTTTTTTCTACTTAAAATTTGAGAAACTCAAATATATTTAGAACAAGGAGAAAGCTAAATCAAAATAGATAAAATAACTAAGGCAAAAAAAGACAAGATTTGGAAAGTAAAGTGGATTTAGGAGTGAACCTAGTTCTTAAAAATATACGCCATAAAATTTTATGCATTTGTAGGGGGAGGACATTGTTTGGTGTTAACCTTACTAGAGCCAGTGAAGAAAGCAATTGGTTATTTGATTTTTAGTATCCATAAAATTATGATGTCAGTTGCTCACACGAATCACAGCTATTCCTGGAACCAGGATCAATGAGAAATTTCTCTCATGGGATATCAGAAGGAGTTTGCTGTGTAATATAAGGAATAACATAGTAATGTATTTAACTCATCTTTACATCAAGCACAGCAGCGCATTTCAGAGGGAAATTTCTTATATCAGCCTTGGTTTATATGATAGCATCCCCACTGTGATGGTGTAACTTAAATAAGAAGTGCAGCTGTAGAAAGGAGTAGACGTTGATTCATAAAATCCTACTATATGCTAACAAAATTGCAAAAGAGTTATCAAATCTTTTTATTTATGTGGAGTAATGCAACATATGTTGCCTAATTATTAGAATAAATAAATTGTAACTAACTAGTATAATCAATTTTATGAGGGCAGGGCTCAAATATTGATGAACATTATGTACTTAGATGTTCTTTGTCTGTATATATAACTTCAGGATGCAGCAAATAGGACTAGTTATTAAACAACAGGGACAAAGTTAGTTAAATATAGAATAGATTTCTTCCTTAGGTTGCAAGTTAAGTTCCTTTTTAGTAGAAGGAAACTGACTTTAGTGAGATTTCATAGATACCAATTATCCCAGAAAATGATGACCTAAGAGGAAGATGTGAGAATAGAAACCAGTTAATGAAGGGCAGGTATCTGGAGCCCTCTCCTGGGGACGGGAAAGTTGAATGGAAGTGTAAGTGTTCTAACTGCAGGGATGTGATAGATGAAATCATGTGTCTTCTGGGAAATTAACTGCCATTCACTTCCCTTCCTTTGTGTCTGTGTGGGTTTCACATTGCCATCATGTGGTACTACCAATGCTAGTTTGGAAATACCTGTCAACGTACAAATATTTACTAAAAAAGAGTTTACAGAAATGTAGATTCTCAAGTTATTTATAATCTTGGTGATTTTCTTGGGATGTTGTCTTCATGTTGGTGGTTCTGGGGTAGGATCAAAACTTACCTTGACCTCCTTCCTTATTTCAGGTGTTTTGACTGATGGGTGTGCCCAGCCAGATCCAGGACAGTAAATACGTCCTCTTATTTGATTTCTAATTCCATTGAGTTACCATGGCTTTACTTTGGGAAAAATCATAAGTACAAAATCATAAGCCTGACCCTCAAGATGTTTTTCTCCACTTCTTCTTACTTCTTGAAACAGTAGTCTTTCCCAAACTGAGGCTGCTTCTTTCCTTCCTATTTTTTTTCTTTTCTTTTCTTTTTTCTTTCTTTCTTATTTTTTTGAGATAGGGTCTCACTTTGCCACTGTGGCACAATTATGGCTCACTGCAGCCTCCCTGACTCAGGGGATCCTCCCACCTTAGCCTCCTAAGTAGCTGGAATTACAAGCATCCCACCATACCTGGCTAATTACTTTTTGTAGTTTTTGTAGACACAGGGTTTTGCTACCTTGCCCAGGCTAGTCTCCAACCCTGGGCTCAAGTGGTCTGGCCTCGTTAGCCGCCCAAAGTGCTAGAATTACAGGTATGAGCCACTGTGCCCAGCCCTATTAACTTTTAATAGGTTATTCCTCCACCCTACTGCTTCATTGACATTGTTCTGGCCAAAGTCATGAAATTCACTGGCTTCTTTTTAATGTCCGTCTTAGTTTCCTTCTGCCGCATTTTGTATTTCCAAATGGGTCTTCCTTTTTGAAGCACTCCTCTCCTCTCTCTTGATCTCTTTTGTCTCTGTGTCTATCACTTTCTTTTCTGTCTCATCAAAGGGCTTCTGCTCACCTTTTAGACATTGGTTGTTTATTATTGTGCTTTTAAGTTTCCTTTCTTCTTTTCCTGGGCAATCTCATTCATCCTTATGTTTCAATATATGTCGATGATCCCTGCATCAGTCAGAGTGAGGCTAAGCTGCTGTAACAAAGAGGTAGATGGGTCATTTTGCCCATAGGGTCATCAAAGAACTCAGTTTTTCTCTCTCTTATTGCTCCACCAGCCCTTAATGTGTTATCCTTATCTGCAAAATTCAGAGTAGTTCAACAGCACGTCTGTGTTCCAATGTCCAGGAAGTGAAGATCAAGACTTCCCTCCTGAGGAAATGGTAAAGAACTTGTACACAACAGTTCTGCTGAAATTACATCGATGATAATATAATCAAATGGCCATATGTAGCTTCAAGAGAGGCTGGGCAATAAGTGGCCACATACTTTGTAAAAGCTGTGAGTATGATAACTTCAAGGAAGAAGAGGAGAAGGAATACAGGGACAAAATTATTGGTCTCTAGTCAAATACCTTCAGCCTCCACTCACTGATGCTCCAGGTCCATAGATCGGGCTGCTTTGTGATGTCTTCCATGTGTCCTGCGAACACTGCAGACTCAGCATGTTAAAACAAAACAAAAACTCAACTGATCGTTTTCTTCTAAGTTTGCTGCTCCTATCACTTTCTCTGTCTCAGTGATATCATTACTCGGTTGTTTGAACTAGAAATCTCAGTCATTCTTGATTGTTCTTTACATCTTACTCTCCACAGCAGATTTGTCACTGAGTTCTATTTAATGCTTGAATCCATCCTACTACCACTGCCTATGTCTATCTAGAACCTAAAAAAACTCTATCTTGTATTATTTCAGAAACAGGTCTTCAGCCCAAAAATTGTTTCCTTAGGTGACCTGTCCTCTACAGCTACCATATTTGTCTTTCTAAATACATATGGGATGATCTCATTTTGAAGTATCTGTAATGACCTTCCATTTGCCACTGTGGATCTTCTTTAAGTATGATTTTTAGAAATTGACCTCCTTTTCCCCCTTAAAATAAATATTATCCAACCCCCTTTAATATATAAAAAAATAAATGGAGACTTTCTTGTAAGGTATTGTCCTTAGAGGGTAGTTTGAAAATTGCTGCCTGCAGAATTATAATTTAGGTTACTTACCAGTAATTAGAAGGCCCATCACAGTCTAGTCCTAGCTGACTTTCCCAAACTTACCTGTAGCCAGAATTCTCATCATCTTCCCTGCTCTAGTCACATTGCATCGCTTGCTTCTCTCACACATGGCTGGCACTTGTGAGTCTGTTTGTTCCTATTTTCTCAGTCACAAGTGGTGTGTGCTCATCACTCATTGAGTGCACAATGACTCACCTAAAAGAGCATGAGATTTGGAGCGAGGTAGACCTGGATTAAGAGCTCATCTCTGCCTTAGTTTCCTCATCAGAAAAATAAATTTTTTATTTTGTTTATTTATTTTTTTGAGATGGAGTCTTGCTCTGTCACCCAGGCTGGAGTGTAGTGGTGCGCTCTGCGGTCACTGCAGCCTCCGCCTCCTAGGTTCAAGTGATTCTCCTGCCTCAGCCTTCCGAGTAGCTGGAATTACCAGTGCACACCACCATGCCCAGCTAATTTTTTGTATTTTTAGTAGAGACAGGATTTCGCCATGATGGCCAGGCTGGTCTCAAACTTCCTCAGGTGATCCACTGGGCGTGGCCTCCCAAAGTGCTAGGATTACAGGTGTGAGCCACCACCAGCCAGAAAAATGGATTTAAAAAGAGAATCACATAACGTACCAAGGCCATAGTAGAGCTTCAAAGTGTCAGTTCCTTCCTTCTCCGGAAATGTCACTTCTATCTGTAATTTTTTTGTGTGAGTAGAACAAGAAGAAATAGTTTTCCCCAATTTGTGTTTTTATAGCATTTTATAACGCTTCTAGCATCTAAATTTTATTGTTATATTTATTTATGTTTTTGTTTGTCTCACCTGCTGGACTGAGCACCTTGAAGGTAGGAGTCTTGACTTACTCACCTTTGGTCCTTAGTGCCTAGCAAAATTAGACTTGGAATAAATGCCTATTAAATTGAATTGCATTGAATTGAATTGAAATAAATTAAAGAAGAAAAATAAAGGTCAACCAATTTCCTTGGCTTTGATCCACCTTCCCCAAAAGACTGGAATAAGAGTTTGATGAAGGTACGAGTGCTGGTTTGTAATAGAAAGGAGCAGTCTTCTGATTCTGAACACGAATAGCAACTGCTGGGCTGTGAAACAATCTGCAAAATTGCATTTATCCTGGAGTGTTTTGTTTTGGCATCAGTGGGATAGAATGTAGTTTCATAGTCCATGTTTATTGAACCATGTAAGGGATTTACAGGAGCATCTGTATGGAGGCCAGAGTTAAAGTGGGGCACTGTCCCAAAAAAGTGACATGTAAGACAAATTGATGTATTCAAGCATTCAGAATTGACAACATAATCTGCCATTTTTATAGAGGACATTTTGGCAGTAGGTGTAGGGTGTGTATATATGTGACAAAACCGAGCTTAATATCCACTCCCCTCAATCCTCTTACAAATACCTCTTCTTTAAATTTCTATTTCTTTTAATGACATTACCAGTTTTTGTGTTATTCAAATTTCCAAGTTTGAAATCTTGAAATTATCTTTATTTTTTCTCATGTGCACTTCAATTAATGGTTGTCTAAGCCCAATCAATTCTACAGCAGTTCTCACATTCTTTCTCTCCCCAGCTCTCTTCACCGCACACACCTGGTTTATTACTCCTTTCTGGATTTCCATTTCTCCTTCTTCTTTGAGATCTCTTATCTGTGGAGGCTTGTTAATATGCTGCCTCTAGTTTATAGTTTTTAAAGAAAATTAACATATGTCTAGTCATAGTTCTGTTCAGAATACATAGTTTCCTCATTGCTGTCCAGAAATGTCTAAATTTCTCTAAGATCTATCTTTAACTTACCTTTCCAGCTTCATCTTTTGTTCCTTTCTTCTAATCCTTACACAGATTTGATAGTTTAGTCACACAGGGTTGTGATGGTTAATTTTACCTGTCAATCTGAGTGAGCTAAGGGATGCCCAGATAGCTGGTGAACATTATTTCTGGGTGTGTCTGTGAGAGTGTTTCCAAAAGAGGTTAGCACTTGAATCAGCAGACTGAGTAAAGATCTGCCCTCACCAATATGGGCAGGCATCCTCCAATCTGGTGAGGACCCGAATAGAACAAAAAGATGGAGAAGGGGTGAATTCTCTTCTTGAACTGGGACGTCTATCTTCTCCTATCCTTGCACATCAGAGCTCCTTGTCCTTGGGCCTTTGGGTTTCATGATTTATACCAGTGGATCTCTCACCCCCACTTTCACTCTCAGGCCTTCAGCCTCAGACTGAGAGTTACACCATCAACTCCCCTGTTTCTCAGGCCTTTGACCTGGACTCAAGGGTGTCAATTTGCAGATGGCACAATGGTTGGACTTCGTGAACCCTGTAATCGCGTGAACCAGTTTCCGTAAGAAATTTCATCTGTCAGCCGGGTGTGGTGGCTCAAGCCTGTAATCCCAGCACTTTGGGAGGCCGAGGTGGGCGGATCACGAGGTCAAGAGATCAAGACCATCCTAGCCAACATGGTGAAACCCCGTCTCTACTAAACATACAAAAATTAGCTAGGCGTGGTGGTGTGCACCTGTAGTCCCAGCTACTCAGGAGGCTGAGGCAGGAGAATTGCTTGAATCTGGGAGGCGGAGGTTACAGTGAGCCAAGATTGTGCCACTGCACTCCAGCCTGGCACCTGGTGACAGAGTGAGACTCTGTCTCAAAAAAAAAAAAAAAAGAAATTTCATCTATCTATCTATCTATCTATCTATGTCTATTTGTCCATCCATCCATCCACCCGCCCACCCACCCATTCATCTATCTATCCATTGTATTAGTTCTGCTTCTCTGGAGAACCTTGACTTGTACACGGATTAAGAGTTGTTTTTGTTGTTTTTCTTTTTTTCATAGCGCCTCTAGTTTTTTGACATTGCCTGTGTTAGTCTTTTTGCTTGGGATGCACGAGAATGCTTTAGTGACTCTTTGGTCATTCATCTCTCCGCCATCTTCCGCTCATTTCTTTACATTCATCCTTAGGAAATGTAGTTTCAACTCTGGTGTATATGCTGATACTTCTGAAATCAGCAACACTGTGTATGGTTTCATGACTTGAAGGACATTACTGAGGTTTTAGAAAACCAATAAATAGCACTTGTCCTCCATACCTGAGGTCGGAACCAGCTGAGGGATAAACTAGGAGTAACACAGATGAAGACCAAAATGCTGTCTTCATCAATAACAGAGCTGAAACCAGAAAATGTGGCTTAAAGTTGTGGAAACTGGACTTCCTAATACTGAATCTCAAATTAGATAGGCCACTTTGAGACTTAAGGATGGTGGGGGTAGAACAGAATGCACCCCTTATTAATAATTGCCATCCAAAGATAATGAGGAGAGGAAAGCTTAGTGCTTAGTGCTTAGTCCAGCTTTTGCTCCCAAGTTCCCCAGTCAACCTCATGTGGGGAGGAATGAGTGAGGAGGTGGAGTGAGACCAAGGTGGAGACACTTCTGGACATCCCTCCACAAGGAGGAAACTTTGGGAGTGGGAAGAGCATTTCTCCCATACCGTCTGTGGCTATCTCTTCCCGGATATCCCACTGTCACCTCAAGTCCACACTCATCACGTTCTCCTTAAAGTTACTTTCTTCTTCACCTGCTCGGTTATGCTAGAACTTTGTGTCAATTTTGAGTCACCTTCCCTCATACGCCACACAGCTGAATATTAAAGTACAAAAATTACTTTTCTTTTTTTCCTTTTCTATTTTTTTTTTTTTCTGGAGATGGAGTCTCACTCTGTCATCCAGGCTGGAGTGCAATGGCGTGGTCTCAGCTCACTGCAACCTCTGCCTCCCAGGTTCAAGTGATTCTCCTGCCTCAGCCTCCCGAGTAGCTGGGAATATAGGTGCATGCCACCACATCGGGCTAATTTTCGTATTTTTAGTAAAGACGAGGTTTCAATATGTTGGCCGGACAGATCTCGAACTCTTGACCTCGTGATCTACCCTCCTCGGCCTCCCAAAGTATTGGGATTACAGGCCTAAGCCACCGTGCCTAGCCATGATTACTTTTCTTTAAAATGCTTCTTTTACTTGTCTTTTCTTCAGCAGTGCTACCACGAACCTATGATGAGGCCTAAGCACCCTAAATAGGTTTTTCAAATCTGTCAGTGTTTTCTTTTGCTTCTAGTTTGCTTTCTAAAGAAGTTTGTTCATAAATCTGTTGTATTTTGGACTAGTCAGAAACTAGTATTTAAGTCTTCCTTCATTGCTCTATTAGAGGAATGGTATTATCCTTTTTACAGCATTCCCCAACATGTAACAGCACTTTAGAAAAGATGATGGTTTTGGAGCACACCATGCTTGTTCCTATATGCACCTTTGCCCAGTGGACATTTTTGCCTGAAAAGCAAACCCTTGACTCTTCATATTCTTCATCTTCTAACTCGACTTCCACCCAGATGGCTCTCTGTGTGCTCCAGATCACACCTCTGAGATTGTACCTGAAAGTCATTATTTAAAATTAGGAACTTGGTTGTTATCAAATTGCTTATGTTTCTTTTTTAAAAAATCTTTCCAACTTATTTTTCTGAAGGAATTCTTCTACGTTTTATGTCTGTCCACCCTTTCCCAACATTTCTAGTATAGGCTAAACTCATAGGAGATAATTAGTAAATTTTATGGCTTGATCAATAGAGAATCTTAGGAGCGCATGAATTATTTAATATGTTTGAAGTTAAATATTTAGGGTAAGATGTGAGTCTTAAAAAACAACAAACATTTCTTCTATGTTTCCTAATCTAGAATTTCCATAAATTAACAGATGTTTACATGTATCCTATTTAAAATTCTTCTGATGCATTCCTTGTTGGATAATAAGACCTTTTTCTTTGGTGAATCCCAAGTGAGAGTACTGGAATGGAATACTGACAGAAAAAAAAATGTTCTCTAGATAACACATGGCCTCAATCAAGAAAGCATCAGAATAAATGAAGCAGGAATTTGGAGAAGAGACTGATTGTTGTCTAGGCTCATTGATTTTAAAAGAAAACATTTGGGCTGGGTGTGGTGGCTCATGCCTTGTAATACCAGCACTTTGGGGGCCAAGGTAGGCGGATCACCTGAGGTTGGGAGTTCGAGACCAGTCTGACCAACATGGAGAAACCCCATCTCTACTACAAATACAAAACTAGCCAGACGTGGTGGCACGTGCCTGTAGTCCCACCTACTCGAGAGGCAGAGGCAGGAGAACTGCTTGAACCCAGGAGGTGGAGGTTGCGGTGAGCCAAGATCGCAGACCATTGCACTCCAGCCTGGGCAACAAGAGCAAAACTCCATCTCAA
>NW_022436967.1:25407360-25419883 GCF_009761245.1 Sapajus apella | reverse complement strand
AAAAAAAAAAAAAAAAAAAAAGGAAAGAAAATAAAAAGAAAAACATTTGTGTGCATGTAATATTTAAAATCACTTTGTGGACCTTTCTTGTTGGAAAGTTTGTTGTTGAAAGGGTTTTACTCTGTTGCCCAGGCTGGAGTGCAGTAGTGTGATCATGGATCACTACAGCCTCAACTGCAAATGTGTGCCACCACACCTGGCAAATTTTTTTTTTTTTTTTAATTTGTAGAGATGAGGTCTTGCTATGTTGCCAGGCTGGTCTTGAACTTTTGGGCTTGAGCGATTCTCCTGCCTTGGCCTTCCAAAGTTCTTTGATTACAAGTGTGAGCCACCACGTCTAGCCTAAAATGTTCTTGATTTATTAAGACTCTTATTTGTCTCTGATATGTATAAAGGGAAGTTTATATGTATAAAAGGAAGTTTCCTCAAAGAAATTCTTAAAAAGAAGCTCTTGTCTTACCTATATCCACACAATTGTTTCCTTTAAGTAAACACAGAACTTGAGAAAGGTTGATTTCCTAAGCTTTATTGTTCTTGAATTTCAGTTATTAAAAAATTAGCTGAGTGTTATAAATTAGCTAACCAGTTGGGCCTTTCATCTTTATGAGTATTTGGAACAGTTGAGAATGCGGGAAATCTAGGAGAAATTGGAAATGTTTCCTAACTCCCAAGATTTGAGAATTGTGGAGACGATGCCATTTCTAGGAATGGCCACAAGATGGTGTAGAAATAAATGCATTAAACATACCTAAGTGTCATTCATTCATTCATTCAACAAACAAACATTTAATAATCTCCAATTACATGCTAGGAATAATGTTAGGCATAAGAGTTACCGACATGATTTATTTATAGTTCCTCTCCTCAAGAAGCTTAGATTCTAGTACAGGAAGATGTATGTGTAAAAAAATAAGGACAATAGCATGTTATAGGACTATGATTGAAATATATATGATGAGGAAACGGGACCCAAGGGAAGAAATGGGCACTTCTAGAGAGGAGGGGTGAGGAATGTGGATTTGCAAAGAAATCACAGAAGAAATGATTCCTAAACAGAATCTTATATACTTGGTAGGTAGTTACTAGGAAGAAAATTGTGTAGATTATAGGGTTGAAAGTTGTGGGGCTTAGAAATACAGAAGGGATCTTTTGGAGGAAAATATATGAGTGAAGGACCAAAATTGAAGAAGCAATCTCACATGTTTAAGGAACTCTAAGTAGTTTAATTTGATTAAGGTATACGGTAGAGGAGGAGACCGAAGAATGCAGGCCAGATAATGAAAGCCTGACATGCTGTGGTGATATGATAGCCTTGTTTTAGGGATATTACTTTGATAGTAGTATGGATGGTAGTGGGGAGGCAGGGCAGGAGCTGAGAGACTAATGTAGCCTCCAGGTGAGAGATGATGAGCGCTGGTACTATGAGAATGAGAGAAGGCTAAATCCACATGACTTAGTGATTAAATGACTGTCTGGATGAGGAAGAGGTAGTATTCAAAGAAAGCATTCATTGTTCTAGCTTATGGGAGTGTGATAGATGATTGGCCAACATTGGAACTACAGGAGGAAGGTTGGCTTTAGGAGCAAAACATTATAATGAGTTCACAGTGGATACGTAGTTTGAGGGCTTGGCTGAGGACTGGTAATCCAAAGGTGGAAGCTGGCGTGAGGAAAGGAAATGGGAGAAACACTGTCCCAGACCGAGCTCAGTGTGGGAGGGATGGAGTAGAATGGGGGCCAGGGTGGTATGATTTAATTTGGGTTATTTATACTTTTGTATTTTTTTGACTGGGCATTAGAGAATTAAGTTGAGGACATATGTAGTCAGACCACAAAACATTTTAGTTTAATATTTCTAAACATTAAGCTCCAATGACATAATGCAAATATTGACTTTGTTGTTTAGTTTTTTAATCCTACAAATACATGGACAGGCTGTCAGCTCTCTGGGCATGGACCATGAACTTGGACTTGGCATGGGTATATAATATTGGGCAAACTAATTGTTCTTTCCTCAGTTTCCTAATTTTAAAATGGGAAAATTTATTTAGGGGTCTTATATATAAAAGAGAACTTCTCCCCATGAGCTATAAATTAATGGAGATGAAGGACTCAGGCAGCCAAATACTAACTTCAGTACTGAAAAATACTGGATGAGATGATGTAGATTAGATATGTAGAAACAGCAAGCACCCTAATATTCTTTCTCTGGATATAGAACTTGGGAAAGATAAATTACACTGTCAATAGAAGTACTTTTTAACAAATGCCTGGAGCTGGGGCTATATATTACAGAAGGACTGACCTCTGGCCTTGTGAGGTTTATGATTCTTGGTGGGCTGCACTGCCTGCTGGGGTCACCTCGACAGCAGCACTGCTGGCCCAGAGCTGTGTTCATCTGTAATCTTGCACCAGCCTGCTCATGCTGAAGTGTTGACAACACTTCCGCTATATTGTCTTTGTGCATTGTAAACATCTGCTGAGATAACTTTCAGTTATGCTAAATTGCCTGCCTGGGCAGCCTAATCTATAGCCATAGATTATGGTAGTACACTGACAACAGGTTGCATAGGTTTTTGAAAGATAACTTTATTTCTCTTATCCCCCCCAGTTGGTCCTATATTTTTAGAGCACAATTTTGTAGAATATAGTCTTTTTTCCTCCGAATGTATGTATCAAGCTATAGCAGAAAGCACCTGTAATGATATTAACTAACATGTATCGAGTACTTACTGTATGCCAGGCATTGTCCTAAGTGCATTACATGTATTAATGACCCTATGAGTTAAGTACTATTATAGGGGGCAAAGTAGAGGTTCAGGAAGATTAAGTGACTTATCCACGGTCTCACATCTGGAGAGTGGCAGAGCCAGTGTTCAGAATCAGGCAGGCTGGCTCCAGAGTCCATGTCTGGTTACAGCTTGATGTGATGGTACAGTGTTACCTGGAGTGTCCTCCCCTTTGGAATTTGGCCACCCACCTTTGGTCTTTATGTTCCTGTTGTCATTTTAATGGTCTTAGAAGAAATGTGAGGAGAGTGTCATATAATTCCATTTCTGGGACTTCACTTGTGTTTCATGAGCAGTGGTGAGTGAAGTTTAGATGTGGATGCCCACCCAGGAGATGAGTTAATTCATGATCTCTGGACTTCTGTTTGGCTTGCTCATTTCTATTTGGACTCCACGTAGTCCTTATTATATCTTAGGACTTTACATTTTTGGACTGTCATTTAGATATTTGATTTTCTTTGGACTATATCTAGTACTCTAAGTGAAATTACATCCTTGCACAACTTGTTTTTGTTAAGCTAAATCGTCCTGAGGATACTTTTTTAATAGTGAAAGTACAGCAATTTATTGCAAAGTGAAAGTACCTGCTCAAGGAAGTTTGGGAATGCAGGCACACTCAAGAGAGGGAGGCACACCTCAAGTATACTTTTAATAAAATAAATTTTATTCAAACCAACTGTTCCCCATGTCTTACAGCTCTTTGCAGGCAAACTATACTTATTCCTAATTTATCTGTGCCCTGAATGCTTCTTAAAAAGAATTTTTAAAAAGTGTATTATTGGCTGGGCTTGGTGGCTCACACCTGTAATCTCAGCACTTTGGGAAGCTGAGGTGGGCGGATCACTTCAGGTCAGGAGTTTGAGACCAGCCTGGCCAACATGGTGAAACCCTGTCATACTAAAAATACAAAGATTAGCTGGGCATGATGGAGCACACCTGTAATCCAGCTATTTGGGAGGCTGAGGCAGGGGAATCACTTGAACTCGGGAGGTGGAGGCTGTAGTGAGCCAAGACTATACCACTGCACTGCAGCCTGAGTGAGACTCCATCTAAAAAAAAAAAAGTGTATTATTAAACTGTTACTCTGATACTTGCTAGAATGGTAAGGAAAGACTTTATTCAGGAGTTGGACTAGGTGTCACAACTATTACAATAGGGGAGAGAAATTGGGGTCAACTCCCAATGTAGCAAAGCCAGTTGAAGATTTATAGCCAATGAGCAGAGTTAGGGGGTCATGGTTGGGAAATTACTGGTTGGGGGATTGCTGCCAAACTTAACAGGAATTTTGCGGAAGGCAGGGCAAGATAATCAAATATCAAGGATGGAGAGTGAAGAATTTGATCAGATATCAAGAGTGGGGGATTCTTTCTAAACCGACTTAGCAAGATTCTTGCAAAAACTGGGCTATGCAGGTCTGGCAAAGATTGAGCCACAGATGAGGCTTAGTTGAGAAAAGAGATCAGGAGAGCCTGACTAAAGTTTGATTAAGAAGAGAGTCTTTGTCAGTAGGAGAAGAAAAAAAAGTTTTTAAAAAAAGAAAAAAAACGTGGCCAGGTGAGGTGGCTCACATCTGTAATCCCAGCACTTTGGGAGGCCAAGGCAGGCGGATCACGAGGTCAGGACTTCAAGACCAGCCTGGCCAATATGGTGAAACCCCGTCTCTACTAAAAATACAAAAAGCTACCTGGGCGTGATGGTGGGCGCCTGTAATCCCAGCTACTTGGGAGGCTGAGGCAGGAGAAAAATTTGAGCCCAGGAGGTGGAAGTGGCAGTGAGCCAAGATTGCACCATTGCACTCCAACCTGGGCGATAGGGCGAGACTCCGTCTCAAAAAAAACAAAAAACAAAAAAAACCTTAAAAAGACCGTTAACAATAGCCATGTGGATGAAATTTAGTTCTCTAAGAAAGCTGAAATGGACAAAACTATTCTAAGACTTGTTGAGCATTCATAATTTTAAAAGTTAGGCAATATCAAGTCAGCAGTTTATGTAAGGTTGTTTACCTTCAGAGTCACCATAAACATATTATGCCAAATGTATTGTCTCTTCTAATGGCCCTAGCACCAAGGACAGGTATTCGTGAAGATTTGACAGGCATATTGAAAAACTACTGGGAAATACTCACCTACTATTTTCTTGTATATCATGTTTAAATTTACAAGAACATACTTGCCCAGAATTCAGCATCATGGATATTCCAAGCCTTTCACACATTCTACAAGGCTCTGTAGGGTTTAAAAAGAAATAACATGTTACTATGCTGTAATGATTCACCTCCTGCTGATGAGTCACCTCCTACTGATTAGAAACAGAATAACAGAATGCTACCAGTCTGAGCTGGCTGGGCTTGAAGTCTCATAAAATATGCAGAGGAGGGGTCTAGATACTAAGGGATCCAGTGCTCCTGAAATTTTAATGTGCATAATAATCAAATCACTCAAGATCTTCTTAACATGAAGGTTCTGATTCAGTGGGACTGATGTAGAACCTCGGATTTTGTCTTTCTAAAGAGCTCCCAGGTGATGCTAATTTTGCTGGTCCTAGGACCACACTTTGAGTAGCAAGGACTTAACTCAATAGGAAGCAGAACTAAGTGCTCTTTTGAGCTCTTTATTTACTTCTCTCAACTAAAAGTAAGATTGAATAGTTCCTAGTTTCAGAACGCACACACACACACACATATATTTTTGTCACATTGTAAAGAAAACCAAAATTTTAAATTTATTACTTCCAGACCATAGAAATGTCTGTTGTTTCAAGGAAATTTAGTGCATTAAAGGTGTCAATGATTCATCAGTTCTAGTACCCTTTGTAAAGAGGAAGCATTTTTCTGAGTATAAACTCCTAATAAGTGACAATATTATTACTGACAATAACATTATAATTGATAATATTACTGACAGGATTTTTGCTCACAAAAATAAGGTTAGTAAAAAATAGAACTATCATATATTGAGCACAGACTACGTGCTGGGAGTTCTTCAAGGTGCTTTTTAAACGTTACCTTTATAAATCCTTATGACAACCTTGCAAGGGAGATATTATTAAATACATTTTGATTGATGTGTGAGAAAATCATACTTCAGAGAGTTAAGGTATCTGTAATGATAGAAGAGAAATTTGAACTTGAGTTTCCAAAGTTGTGTCTGATCTCTTAGAGCCAATTTGGTGGTAGTAATGGAAATAAAATCAAAGGCCTTTATTTTCCCAGGAGGATTCTGTTCTTCACATTCTTTGTTCATGCATTGACTGAAACAAAGGGAAAGATAGGAGAGGAGACTGACTTGGCAAAATGATTCTGTCTAGGACTATTGCTGTGAGTGACATCTTTGAGGACAAAGATCGGTCAGAGACTATTTAACTCTCTTATTTTCTACCTTGAAAATCTCTCTTTTTCTTGACCATCTTTTCACATTGTAGATAGCTAATCCTTTTTTCTCTTTTTCTTTTTTGTCCAAGCTATTGACCATTCAACAACTGTCGGATTCTTTTGGAAAATATTCTCAGTAGCTTCTACTGGTTAATAGATGTCCTGGGGACCATGGGTCTCCTGCTATAAAACCTTTGTGAAACAAGTTTCAATGAAACAATGAAAGCAAGGTTTCAGACCAAGTTCTTTTGTACCTACAAACATTTATTAGCAAGAAGTTCAGAAGAGTGATGCAACTTGTTCTTGGGGTTATCTCAATCTGTCTTTAGGCATTCTGCACTCTTCCTAGAACTTTCCATGAAAACCTGGCTCTGAGGCAGACACAAGAAAAGATGACATCAAAAGGAGATTTAACTGCCCTCAGGGTGTAGATTAAAACTAGTGTATGTAACCAACCACAGCATTCCCACTAATGATGCTGACGTCTTTGGGAGTAAATGATGAGCAATATGTCTAGCACAGGTTTAAACAGTCAATTGGCTGTTCCTGGGCAAAGCAAAAGAGAGAACTTAGTTTTTTCCTTAGCTGCACTTTCTCAATTAATTATATTTTACATAAGATAATTATGATTGTTACAACATTTACATTAAAAGACTATGTCTTTTAAATTCCTGGTATTCTTATTTGGTGTTTGTTCCAATTCTTATTTGGTGCTTGTTCCAATACCTCCTCTGGATTTGGGAAGGATGCGTGGAGCTGAGCCCAGTTAGGCACATGTTTTATTGATCTACCGGGCTTCAGATGCTGCCTCCTCTGTCCAGGAAGGCTCCAGCCCTTGGGGAGGAGAGCTGTCCCGTAGCTAAGCTTTTACCCCTCCACTGTCTCTTTATTTGTTGCCAGCTTACATGGCTAGAAGCCAGAGAATTTAGTTCTGCTTCCTGAATTATCTTTAATAAAGCTTCTGTGTGCAGCAGGCATGGGGGCAGCTGCGTTGCCATTTAGCTGTGACCAGCCTGCCTGGGCCACAGCTTCTTTCTAGGACTCCCTCTCATGTGGCAGAAAGAGGGTTAGCACATAGAGATTTGTTTCCTGAATTGATAAACTCTATTACCTGGAAAATGATAATACAAACACGATATTTGAGTTGTTTACTAAACTTGTCTTGGTTTCCATGATGTTTGTTTGCGTCCTAGCTCATGTGAACACACTGCTCTGCTAGCAATACAGTGTCCATTCTCACTAGATAAGGGGTGTTGGTGCATCAGTTGGATGGTATGTACCAGAAAATCTGATAGCTGCAGTGAAAGGAGGATTCATGCCATTGTGTCATTATTACAATGGCCCTTCACTCAGAATAAAACATTTATTTGATTAAATGCCATTTACTGTGCTTCCTTTTCTAGTCAGTTTCTTATCACAGTCTTTGAAGCCATATTTACCATTTATTGGGACCCAAGTTTTTATTGGAAGTTTTAAAAAAATGCTTTTTTTTGAGAAGGAGTCACATTCTGTTGCCTATGCTGGAGTGCAGTGGCGTAATCTCGGCTCATTGCAATCTACGCCTCCTGGGTTCAAACGATTCTCCTATCTCAGCCTCATGAGTAGATGGGATTACAGGCACATGCCACCACGCCCAGCTAATTTTTGTATTTTCAGTAGAGATGGGGTTTCACCATGGTGGTCAGGCTGGTCTCAAACTCCTGACCTTGTGATCTGCCTGCTTTTGAACACTAGAAAAAATGGAAAAGATTATTTAACTGGACCCACCCTGCTACTAACTGGTAAAGACACTTGAACCCTGTGGGCTTTAAATTAAGTATCTGGAAAAATGAAGCAGTTGGAAAAAATGATTACTAATATTTTTGGGTCTAAAATTGTATCACCATCTATTTTGCAAAGTAAAGAAATATTTACTAAATTAGAAGCTTGTTTAATTAGTGAGTTTAATGAGTACCAGTGGAATATATTAAAAGTTAACATTTTAAAGTGGAAAGATTTTAATATTACTTTTTTTTTTTTGGTTGTAAGTCTTGCTTTTCAGGGTTGGGTGACTGGGGCTATTGTAATTTGGGGCCCTTAGCCATAGGAGCTGCCAAAGGGTACAAAAGAATTGCTTCACTGTTAATTTTGCTGGACTTTTCTAAGGGTAAACAAACTTCCTTTGACATGTACAAGTTTCCAAAGCTGTGCTTTCCTCCGGGAAGGTAGTTAAAGCTAAAAGAAGCAAAGCTTTTAAATTTAATTCAATGGGTGAACATGAAAGCCAGCATAAATCTTAGAACTATGCTTTGCTGAGAGGCAAAGAATTGTCTCTACACTCTGATGTGGGGATATGCAGGAGGAGCCCAGGAGGTCCCTGTGAGGGTGCAAACCAATTAAGTAAGTCTTGAACTGAAATTGCTTTTTATCATCTGGGTGAGAAGCCACAGATTTAAAGAAAAGGGCTATTGTTTGACAAAGACCTAATTAGCTGGGCTACACTCAAGCGCTTGAGTTTTTATCTTATTAGAGAAAGGAAAGGTTGAAATTGCTTACGGGCTACTTCCTGGGTTGGAATTCCTAGGAATCAGGAATTTTGGAATTCGTTTCTAAGGAATACAGAATTCTTCCTAAAGCCGTGTGTATTGGACTAACTGTATTTTAGATTGAGACTCAAACTAAAAATGCAATCACTCTGATCTACTGAAGGTTGTCCTAAATATCTTCTTTACTACAGGCATGTTAGTACAAGTATGTTTTAGCCTTCTCAAGGACACAGACTTTGGAGTAAATAACATGTGGGTTTAAAACTCAGCTGTTTAAAATCTCAAGCTATACACCAAGTGGCTCTTTGCTTTGAAGCAAGTTACTTGAGCTTATATATAAAATAGGGTATTTACAGGAGTATTGAGAGTATTAAATAAAATTTAGTGACACAGTTAGTGTCCCAAGGGACCTGAAAGGGCTCCTAACTCTTACATGGTATAATGCTTTAAAATGTGGCACTTTCTGTGTGACAATATTTTATGATAAACATGAATTGAGCTAATTTTTCTTTGTTGAAAAGAAACAGGCAAGCAAACAAAAATGTGGCTAGATAGAGGGAGAGAGAGATAAACAGAGAGAGTCACATTTATGTGGGAAAACATAACTAGGAAGACTTTTCCTTATTCTTTAAGAGCATCAAAAACTGGCAGTGAGTCCAAACCTTGGCTCATCGATTCAAATCTATAATTATTGACTGTCTGGGGCAAGTTGTTCAACTTCTCTGCCTCAGTTTCCTCCTTTACAAATTGTGAAGATAGTAATATTTCTAGGGTGGTTGTGAAAATGAAAGGGAAATAAAGGACATTCAAGAAAGTACTCAGAGCCCAGTAAAAGTCAGTGATCACCATTGTTTTCACCACTGTATTAAACTGCTGAGCATTCGATTTTAAAAATAGGAATGAAGAGCTTTAGTGCAGCAGTGTTTGACAGATTTAAGGTACAATACCTTTCTTTAATGTAAATTTATTTCATTATTTTAGCATTTAATTATTGCCCTTTGATTTGATAAAGAGATATAGATAGTTTATCCCATGAGAACAGTTCTAAGCTACACTTTTGGACATGTTAATCTTCTATGTGAAGGCTGGACTTCGTTATTTCCAGAGTGTTCCTGAACAAGGTGGATCAGAGATTTAATTTTTGGAATGTTAACAAGAGCAGCTGAATTCCAGAGTTCTGGTTGTTTTTATGAGATTTTTTAAAAAGCACAGAAAGGAAACTAGTGAAAAAAATGTTTATAGACTCTGGTTTGAATTCATATCCTTTCAGAAGGGTTCTCTTCATATTAGATGGCAATAATATTAGTCAATCAATCAAATGCTCAAATGTGTGGTTTTCTGATTTATTTATTTATTTATTTATTTTTTGGGACGGAGTTTCGCTCTTGTTACCCAGGCTGGAGTGCAATGGCGCGATCTCGGCTCACCGCAACCTCCGCCTCCTGGGTTCAGGCAATTCTCCTGCATCAGCCTCCTGAGTAGCTGGGATTACAGGCACGCGCCACCATGCCCAGCTAATTTTTTGTATTTTTAGTAGAGACTGGGTTTCACCGTGTTGACCAGGATGGTCTCGATCTCTTGACCTCGTGATCCACCCGCCTCGGCCTCCCAAAGTGCTGGGATTACAGGCTTAAGCCACCGCGCCTGGCCGGTTTTCTGATTTATAATTGTATTGTTAGATTAGTTTTTATTTTTTTTTGCAATTATTTCATATCTTTGATTTCAAAAACATTTTTAAAGGCATGAGATAAATGTTTTCTGTATGAATGAAAAAATTAAGCTGGGTGTGCATGTACCTGTATTCCTAGCTACTTGAGAGGATGAGGGGAGAGGATTGCTTGGAGTTCAGGAGTTTGAGTCCAGCCTGGCAACATAGCAAGTCTCTCTCTTAAAAAAAAAATGAATGCCAGATGTAGGTGACGGGGGGATGGAGGCAGCAAACTGCATTGCCATGTGTGTACCTATGTAACAATTCTGCATGATCTGCACATGTACCCCAGAACCTAAAGTACAATTTAAAAAAAAAATGAAATGAAAGCCATTTATCCTAGAGGATTCAGGAAACTCCAGAGTTTGGATTTTCCTAGAAATACAGTCTTTATACATAAAATACATTGTGCCTCTTTAGTGATGAAGTAAAGTATTTGAAATGTATTAAATGCTTTGGCATTTTATAATTTATTCTAATCTTTGCTTATGTTTCTTTCCAGAACAAAGGATTAGGAAACTACCTTATTTATTTCCCTTAAGCATGCTGTATTTTTTTATTTGAGAAAATGATTTTTAAGATATTTTAAGTTAGAGTCTGTGTGATATTTAATTTTATGTTATAGTCAGTGTGATTGTAACAATGAAAATCTTAAGAGTCAATAGAGAGAAGACTAGGAGAAATAGTGGCTATGTGTGGGCAGTAGATGTTGATAATTTAGTTTTATTTATCTTTCAAATATTCTTATTAAAACTTTTAATAATTATGTGTTACTCCTAAATTTAGAGGTCAATTCCTAATTCAATGTAAGATGCAATAAACTCAATGGTTAGATTTCAGCATTATTCTAAAAATTACAAAATATTGGTTTTTAGCAATTCTTACAGAATTTTTTAGAAAACATTTAACTTTAGAGTATCTTTATTATTATTATTTTTGACATAGTGATGACTAACAGGTCAATTCTATTTTGTGTATTGTGAGGAAAATAATGAAATGTTTGTGAACTAAAGAAGGTAAAAAAATTAAAAGATAAAATACTATTATTAAAAGAATTACTGAGAGATAAAAGACGATACAGTCAGGAATTTCTGAGAGCCTTGCGTTTAGGTGGAAATACATGCAACCAAAAAATCATCTAAATGTAGAGGTCATGGAAAGAAGAAGGAGATTAGGTAGGGTATTATAGAGAAGAGCCAAAAATTATTTGTAGAAGGAAGAAAACAGTTCAAAATTACACGGAAGGACCAAACTAAGGGTTAATGCACTAATACAATTGATTCATTTAGCCTTCAAAAGAGATTTCGTTCCACTGATTCTCAGTGCCATCTCTTATCACGATGACATTATAACATTTTGGAAAAAACTAGTAACATTTTCATTAAGTGTTAAGAATTTTTTTTTTTTTTTTTTGAGACAGAGTCTCACTCTCATCAGGTGCCAGGCTGGAGTGCAGTGGCACGACCTCAGCTCACTGCAACCACCGCCTCCCAGGTTCAAGCAATTCTCCTGCCTCAGCCTCCTGAGTAGCTGGGATTACAGGCACACGCCACCATGCCCAGCTAATTTTTTTGTATTTTTAGTAGAGATGGGGTTTCACCATGTTGACCAGGATGGTCTTGGTCTCTTGACCTCGTGATCCGCCCACCTTGGCCTCCCAAAGTGCTGGGATTACAGGCGTGAGCCACTGTGCCTGGCCTAAGTGGTAAGGATTTTTAAAGTATTTTTAAAAACTTTTACCTGGTCAAAGGTGATTCATTAACTCATACTATGTTTTGATATTATATAAAAGCAACGAAGTGCTATGCTGATGGCACTTTGAGTGGCTGTTAAGAGTAGAAACCAGAGATTCATTGGTTTTAGAAACAGCATTAGTACAATGTGTAGATTATGCATACTCTAATCTACCCAATGGTATAAGCACTTCATTTGCCGTCGAAGTAATGGAGAAATCTCACCTTTCATTTTATCATATAACTTTTTGAAAGCTCTGTTATTATAATTACAATGAATTTTGGTTTATATAATACCAACCTCACAAATGCGGAAGTTCTTAAAGATAATGTTTATGGTTTTAAAATGTTTATTCAGATTCTAAAGACTTCTTTCAAAAAGATTTCTGGCCAGGCAC
>NW_022436967.1:25391792-25406960 GCF_009761245.1 Sapajus apella | reverse complement strand
TCAAAAGAGATTTCGTTCCACTGATTCTCAGTGCCATCTCTTATCACGATGACATTATAACATTTTGGAAAAAACTAGTAACATTTTCATTAAGTGTTAAGAATTTTTTTTTTTTTTTTTTGAGACAGAGTCTCACTCTCATCAGGTGCCAGGCTGGAGTGCAGTGGCACGACCTCAGCTCACTGCAACCTCCGCCTCCCAGGTTCAAGCAATTCTCCTGCCTCAGCCTCCCGAGCAGCTGGGACTACAGGCGCGTGCCACCATGCCCAGCTAATTTTTTTGTATTTTTAGTAGAGACGGGGTTTCGCCATGTTGACCAGGATGGTCTTGGTCTCTTGACCTCGTGATCCGCCCACCTTGGCCTCCCAAAGTGCTGGGATTACAGGCGTGAGCCACTGTGCCTGGCCTAAGTGGTAAGGATTTTTAAAGTATTTTTAAAAACTTTTACCTGGTCAAAGGTGATTCATTAACTCATACTATGTTTTGATATTATATAAAAGCAACGAAGTGCTATGCTGATGGCACTTTGAGTGGCTGTTAAGAGTAGAAACCAGAGATTCATTGGTTTTAGAAACAGCATTAGTACCATGTGTAGATTATGCATACTCTAATCTACCCAATGGTATAAGCACTTCATTTGCCGTCGAAGTAATGGAGAAATCTCACCTTTCATTTTATCATATAACTTTTTGAAAGCTCTGTTATTATAATTACAATGAATTTTGGTTTATATAATACCAACCTCACAAATGCGGAAGTTCTTAAAGATAATGTTTATGGTTTTAAAATGTTTATTCAGATTCTAAAGACTTCTTTCAAAAAGATTTCTGGCCAGGCACTGTGGCTCAAGCCTGTAATCCCAGCACTTTGGGAGGCCGAGGTGGGTGGATCACAAGGTCAAGAGATCGAGACCATCCTGGTCAACACGGTGAAACCCCGTCTCTACTAAAAATACAAAACATTAGCTGGGCATGGTGGCGCGTGCCTGTAATCCCAGCTACTCAGGAGGCTGAGGCAGGAGAATTGCCTGAACCCTGGAGGCGGAGGTTGCAGTGAGCCGAGATCGCACCATTGCACTCCAGCCTGGGTAACAAGAGCGAAACTCCGTCTCAAAAAAAAAAAAAAAAGATTTTTGGGTGTATGAAAAGCAGTACTATGCTACATAAAAAAGATTTATTTTAATAATCTCACTCTACTTACTGCCAGTTTTATCCAGAAAAATAGGTGAATAAACTACTTACAAAACAGGGAGAACAACATGTGTTGTGGAGGCATGGAGGTAAGGAACACGGTGACATATGAATGAAGTTTTGCTGCAGTTAGAATTTATAAAAGAAATTACTGATAGAAATTACTATACCTAATCTAATTATGTAACCATACCTGAGATTTATCTCCAGCCATATATACTTGAAAACTAAAGATGGATAAATTTTCAGACACTTCTGTGCAGCTTTATAAAGATCTGTTTTTGGTAAGGATGGTCTACTAGGTTTTTTATGTATTTATTCCAAAAAGTCATTGCTCGAAGTTTTTAAAGAAATTAAGTACTCTGTTATTTTCTGTAGCAATGTGAGTTTCAATTTTTAAATAATGTTTTGTATGAAATTAAGATTAATTACACACACACACACACACAGTCTTACTTCACCACTTTGGTGGCTCATTGTGCTACATATATGCAGCATTCTGTTTTAATAAGAGTCAGCATTACCGTTTTCCTTAAACACATGGCAGCTATAGCTATCTTTTCAGTTGAGGTGCAGTATACAGTGCAGCAAAGGAAAATATCTTTTGGAGTACAGAATGCTCTTAATTATCAGTTACTGAGCATCCACTTTGTGATAGTCATTTATGTCCTCCTATCTCCTGCAAATCCTAGACAAGAAAAAAATTCTTAAATCAGCATGATACAATGGGTGCTGCTTATCAACTGCTAGTTAAGAACATCTCTCTCTCTCTCTTTCTTTTGAGTCAGCTCACCTGGCCTAAATTCTTTCTCTTTCTCTCTTTCTCTCTTTCTTTCTTTTCCCTTTCTTTCTTTCCTTCTTTTTTTCTTTCTTTCTTTCTTTCTTTCTTCCTTTCTTCCTTCCTTCCTTCCCTCCCTCCCTCCCTCCCTCCCTCCCTCCTTCCTTCCTTCCTTCCTTCCTTCCTTCCTTCCTTCCTTCTTTCCTTCTTTCTCTCTTTCTCTCTTTCTCTCTTTCTCTCTTTCTTTCTTTCTTTCTTTCCTTCTTTCTTTCCTCCTTCTTTCTTTCTTTCTTTCTTTCTTTCTTTCTTTCTTTCTTTCTTTCTCTCTCTCTCTCTCTCTCTCTCTCTCTCTCTCTCTTTCTCTCCTTTTCTTTCTTTCTTTCTCAGGGTCTCACTCTGTCACCCAAGATGGAGTGCAGTGGTATGGTCTTGGCTCACTCTAACATCCACCACCTGGGCTCAAGTGATCCACCTCAGCCCCACAAGTTGCTTGCCACCACACCTGGCTAATTTCTGAGGGTAATTTTTAGTAGAGGTGGGGTTTTGCCATGTTGCCCAGGCTGGTCTTGAACTCGTGAGCTCAAGTGATCCGCTTACCTTGGCCTCCCAAAGTGTTGGAATTACATGCTTAAGCTACCACACTCGGCTCTCAATTTCTTAATAGCATCTTTTGGCATACAAACTTTTTAATATTAACAAAGCCCAATGTATTTATTTTTCTTTTGTTGCTTGTGCTTATTATTATTATTTTACTATTTGAGACAGAGTCTCAGTCTATCACCCAGGCAGGGGAGTGGCGCGATCTCTGCTCACTGCAATTTCTGCCTCCTGAGTTGAAGTTATTCTCATGCCTCACTCTCCTAAGTAGCTGGGACTATAGTCACGCACCACCACGCCCAGGTAATTTTTGTATTTTTAGTAGAGACGATTTTGCCATGTTTGCGAGGCTCATCTTGACCTCCTGGAGGTCTCCTGAAGTGCTGGGATTACAGCCACTGTGCCTGGCATATTATTATTATTATTTTGTTTTTTGTTTGTTTGTTTGTTTGAGACAGTCTTTTTTTTTTTGAGACGGAGTCTCCCTCTGTCCCCAGGCTGGAGTGCAGTGGCGTGACCTCAGCTCACTGCAGCCTCCACCTCCTGGGTTCAAGCAATTCTTCTGCCTCAGCCTCCCGAGTAGCTGGGATTACAGGCGCACGCTGCCAAGGCTGGCTAATTTTTGTATTCTTAGTAGAGATGTGGTTTCACCATGTTGGCCAGGATGGTCTCGATCTCTTGACCTTGTGATCCGCCCACCTCGGCCTCCGAAAGTGCTGGGATTACAGGCGTGAGCCACCACGCCCAACCAAGACAGAGTCTTGTTCTGTCACCCAGGCTGGAGTGCAGTGCCACGATCTGGGTTCACTGCAACCTCTGCCTCCCGTGTTCAAGCGATTCTCCTGCCTCAGCTACCCGAGTAGCTGGGACTACAGGCACCCACCACCACACCCAGCTAATTTTTCTATTTTTAGTTGAGACAGGCTTTCATTGTTAGCCAGGCTGGTCTTGAACTCCTGACCTCAAGTGATCCATCCACCTCAGCCTCTCAAAATGCTGGGATTAAAGGCATGAGCCACCTTACCTGGCCATATTATATTTTAATAATAAAAAATTATTTGCAGCCATCTCCAATGCTTGCACCTTTGCTGTCATATCTAAGAAAACTTTACCTAGTTCAGTTCATGAAGAGTTACACCTATGTTTTCATTTAAGAGTTTTGTAGTGTTAGTTATTACATTTAGGTCTTTGATTCATCTTTCAGTATGCACAAAATGAATGAATCAAAGTATGATGTTAGTTGCAGGTTTTCCATAGATACTTTTTAATTTTCAATATGGTATGAGGGAGGGATCTAAATTCACCTTTCTGCATGTGGATATTCAGTTGTCCCAACACTATTTCTTGGAAAGATTGTATTTACCCAGTGAATACACTTGAAATTTTTTATTGAAAATCAAGTGTCCATAGACACATGACTTTATTTCTGGACACTATTCCGCTTCTCTATGTGTTTATGCCAGTATCACACTAACCTGTAGTAAGTTTGAAATCAGGAAATGTGGTTCTCCAACTTTGTTCTTTTTCAAGATTGTTTTAGCTATTCTAGGTCCCTTACAATTCTATGTAAATTTTAAGGATCAGTTTGTCCATTTCAGCAAAAGAGGCTTTGGAATTTTGATAGAGAATGCACTGAATTTGTAGATCACTTTGGGTAGTATTGCCAATACAATATGAAATCTTCCAATACAAAAACATGGAATATCTTCCCATTTATTTAGGTCTTCACTGATTTATTTCAACAGTGCTGTGCAGTTTTCAGTGTACTCCTTTAAAATTTATTCCTAATTTAAATATTTAATAAAATTATCAAATAAAAATATTTGCCTTTGATGCTATCACAAATGAAATAGTTTTCTTAATTTCCATTTTGGGTCGTTTATTGCAAAGTGTTTAGGAATAGGACTGATATTTGTATATTGATCTTTTATACTGCAACCTTGCTGAATTTTTTTATTAGCTTTTAGTTTTTTTTTTAAAGGTGGATTCTTTAGCGTTTCCTTTGTAAAATATTGTGTTATTTGCAAATAGAGATAGTTTTCTTTCTTCTTTCCCAATCTGAGTGCCTTTTAATTATTTATTTTTCTTGCCAAATTGCCATTGCTAGAACCACCAGTACAAAGTTTAAAAGAAGTGGTGAGAGCAGACACTCTTTTCTTTTTTTTGAAAACGTTCAGGCTTTCACCATTAAGTATGATGTTATTTGTGGGTTTTCCATAGATACTCTTTATCAAGTCCAGGAATTTGCTTGCTATTCCTAGCTTATTGAATGTTTTTACTATGAAAGAGTGGTAGATTTTGTTAAAAAATTTTTCTGTATCTGTTGAGATAATTACGTAGTTTTTGTTTTTATTTTGTTGATATGGCATATTACATTAATTGATTTCTGTATATTAAACTGACCTTGTATTCCTGAGACAAACTCCACTAGGTCATGATATAGAATCCTTTCTATGTACTACTGGATTTGGTTTGCTAGTATTTTGTTGAGGGATTTTGCATCTGTATTTTTTTTTTTTTTTTTTTTTTTGAGACAGAGGTCTCACTATATTACCCAGGCTGGATAAAATTGCAGAGGTACAATCGTAGCTCACTGTAGCCTTGACCTCCTGGGCTCAAGGGATCCTCCTGCCTTAGCTTCCTGAGTAACTGGGACCACAAGTGCACACCACCATGCCCCCACTAATTTTAAAATTTCTTTTATAGAGACTGGGCTTTGCCATGTTGCCTAGGCTGGTCTCGATCTTCTGGGCTCAAGCAATCCTCCTGCCTTGGCCTCCTAAAGTCCTGTGACTATAGGTATTAGCCACGTTATCCAGTCTTGCATATGTATTCTTAAGGGATACTGTTCTTTAGTTGTCTTTTTTTGTAATTCTTTGTTCTGGTTTTAGTTTTAAGGTAATACAGATGTCATAGAATGAGTTCGGGAGTGTTCTCTCCTCTTCTATTTTTTGGGAGAGTTTCTCAGGAATTGGTGTTTTATCTTCTTTAAACTTTTGGCAGAATTTACCAGTGAAGCCATCTGGTCATGGGCTTTTCTTTGTGTAAAGTTGTTGTTGCTGTTGTTTTTAAATTACTGAATCAACTTCTTTAGTTGTTAGGCATGTATTCAGATTTTCTATTTCTTCTTTTATTTGGTCAATTGTATCTTTCTAGGAAATTTTCTATTTAATCTAGATTACCTTATTTATTGGAATGCAGTTGTTCATAGTGTGTACTTATAATCCATTTTTATTCCTTGTAAGATTGGTAGTAATGTTTACTCTTTCATTTCTGATTTGAGTAATTTGAATTTTCTCTCTTTTTTCTTGATTGCCCTAAAATAAGAGTTTGTTAATTAGCTGACCTTTTCAAATAATCAACTTTTGGTTTTGTTGATTTTTTTAAAAATTCTCTATTTTGTTTATTTCTGCCTTAACATTTATTATTTCCTTTCTTCTGCTTGCTTTGGGCTTAGGTTTCTCTCCTTCTTCTGTTTTTATAACTTGAGAGGTTAGGTTATTGACCTAAGACTTTTTTTTTTTTTAAATAAAATGAGCACTTACAATTATAAGTGTCCCTCTGCTTTCACTGCATTTCTTAAGTTTTGGTATGTTGTATTTTCATTTTAATTTACCTCAAAATATTATCTAATGTCCCTTATGACTTACTCTTTGACCCACTGGTTATTAGAGGTATTTTGTTTAATTTTCCCTTATTTTTTAATTCCCCAAATTTCCTTATGTTATTGGTTTCTAATGTTATTCCACTTTGGTTAGAGGATATATTGTATATGATTTCATTCCTTTTAAATTTATTAAATCTTGCTTTGTGGAATAATATCTGAGTGATCCTGGAGAATGTTCCATGTGTGAAAGTGATTTAAAAAATAAACACTTGAGAAAGTTGCCAGTTTTAATTTTGAAGATGATACATATTGATAGATATAATTCATACACACAAAAGCTCTTGGGGTTCTCAATAATGGTTTTTTTTTTTTTTTTGAGTCGGAATCTCCCACTGTTGCCTGGGCCAGAGCGAAATGGGGCCATCTTACCTCACTGCAACCTCCACCTCCCAGGTTCAAGCAATTCTCTTGCCTCAGCCTCCGAGTAGCTGGGATTACAGGTGCCCACCACACCACCACACCCAGCTAATTTCTTGTATTTTTAGTAGAAACAAGATTTCACTTTCTTGGCCAGGCTGGTCTCGAACCCCTGACTTCGTGATCCACCTGCCGTGGACTTTCAAAGTGCTGGGAATACAGCTGTGAGCCACCATGCAAGGCCCCTAATTACTTTTAATTTCTGCTATAATCATTACAGCAAATGTGAACTTTTTTTGTTGTTTTTTTTGTTCATTTGTTTTAAGAGATAGGGTCTCATTCTTTGTTCAGGCTGGAGTGCAGTGGTGTGCTCATAACCTACTGCAGCCTCGAATTCCTGGGCTCAAGCAATCTTCCCACCTCAGCCTCCCAGGTAGCTGAGGCCAGACGAATGCATCACCTTCCCTGGCTAATTTTTCAATTTTTTGTAGAGACAGAGTCTCACCATGTTTCCCAGGTTGGTCTTGAACTCCTGGCCTCAAGTGATTCTCCCACCTTGGCTTCTCAAATGGCTGGGATTACAGATGTGAGCTACCACACCTGGTGTATTTGGCATTTTTTTTTTCAATAGAACATTCAATGCCTTATCAACAGTTAAATATGTGTTTTGAATGAGTATAATCAATCCGTTTTCAATGCCTTTGTTCAGGTAAGTTTGTGGTTTGAATAAATAGAAAGTCAACATATATTCTGAGTACAAAACAGCTTCAAGGGATTCACTACAGTGATAATCACAGTATCTCTTCTTTAAAATAGGAACGCCTGCTTGGGATTTCTATATACTTTGGCATGTTAATTTAAATCAATGTAACTTAGCATATATTGTGGGTGTATTTTGAGATTACACAGTGGATTCCAGCAGAAAGCAGCTGGCACACTCAAAGTAGGATAAATTAGGGTGTTTTTATTTATGTAGGAAGTATTTTCAGAGGTAAATAAAGAGGGTAGGAAACCGCAGGGATGGAAAAAGCAAAAAGAGAAGTATGTGTGGAATGTAGGGCACAGGTATAGGCTCTAACTTTGAGATGGGATATGCCCCTTCCTCTGACCTATTGGAAAGTGTTAAAAAACAGATGTAGAGATGGATATATTGCTATCAAAAGATGATGGGAAAGCATTTGCTGCTTGTCTGAGACTAGGCTAGAGCTCCTTCCTTGATTTTCACTGTTTGCCCAAGGCCTGTTACCTGGTATGGGAGAGAATTTATCCTCATCTTGTAGCCAAATAAGTAATTTTTATCACTGGAGAAAAATATTACACTTAATCCATGTGTCAGGTCTACACAGGGTTAATGTTCACTTTCCTATGCATCTGCACATCCGATACCACACAGTGCAGATTCCAGGATCACTGAAGTACCCCTGTCTCCATTAGTGGAGATAATTTGTTGCACTGGATAGATAAAAAGTGCAGGCCGGGTGAGGTGGCTCACACTGAAATCTCAGTACTTTGGGAGGCTGAGGCAGGTGGATCACCTGAGGTCAGTAGTTCAAGACCAGCCTAGGCAACATGGTGAAACCTTGTCTCTACTAAAAATACAAGTTAGCTGAGTGCAGTGGCACGTGCCTGTAATCCCAGCTTCCTGGGAAGCTGAGGCAGGAGAATCTCTTGAGCCCAGGAGGCAGAGGTTGCTGTGAGCTGAGATTGCACCATTGCACTCCAGCGTGGGTGACGGAGCAAGACTCCATCTCAAAGAAAAAAAAATGCAGTGTTAACTGTACTGAAAAATGACATGGAACTGCTTTCTCAACCCATAATTTTTAATAGCTTTATTTATTGATGTGTATTACATTTAATATCTAGAATCTGACAAGTTTTCACATATATACAACCATGAAACCATCACAACAATCAAGGTGGTGAACATATTCTTCTGCTGTTTCTACCCAAGATAACTACTGATGGGCTTGTTATCACTATAGATGGACTTGGATTTATTATGTTTTATAAATGAAATTATTTATATAACATAAAAACTTTTTTTAATATAACTTCTTATACTCAACAAAATTATGTTTAGATTCTTCTGTGTAAAGTATTAAAATATTAGTTGCATTTAACATTCAACCCCTTCACCTGCTTTTGGTGAACATCCTTTCCCGTTCTTTTCTGGTGTTAAGCATTCTTTTTCTTATCAAATTATCTACCCAAAGATCTCCTCTCCCTTCCTCTGAGAAGATGACATTTCCCCACTTAATTGAGATAAATAAGACCTTCCGAACAAAACTCTATTCTTTTCTCCCCATCTTCACCTTTCCCCCTTTAGTTTCAGGGATTAGGTGTTCACCTGGGCTTTGTAGTTCTCATTTCATTCTTTCTCATTGCTATTTTACTTTTCATCTATATCCTCTCCCTCTGAACTTTCAATCTCTTTCTCCCATTGCCTCTTATTCCTAAACCTGTATGACTTTTTCATCCTAAAAGTGTCAACACAATCAGAATGCCCATCATAATAGTTAAAGGAGAATGTTCTGCTATCTGCATATCAGTCTACTCTCTCTCATGCTTTCTCTCTTTTTGAGACAGCATCTCATTCTGTCATCCAGGCTGGAGTACTGTGGTATGATTATAGCTCACTGCAGCCTCAAACTCCAGGGCTCAAGTGATCGTCCCACCTCAACCTCCGAAAGTGCTGGGATTACAGGCGTGAGACACAGCACCTGGCCCCTTATGTCTCTTTTCTTGCTCCGTCAAGCTTCTTTGAAGTATGAGCTACAAAGTACAGGCTACAGAAATTTCAGAGCCCAGTACAAATGAAAATGAATCGTTACTTGTTCAGAAATTATTAAGAATTTCAAGACAGCAACCCCAGAGTATTAAACAACTCACTGGGGACTGGGGCCCTGTGTGACTGCATAGATTGCCCATCACAAAGCTGGCTCAGAATCTGCACTCCTCTTTTCTATTTATGGAATTCCCATTGTCCTCTCACCCACTGTAGCCTATCTTTTATCCCCATCTTAATGCTGGAGGTAAAGCCTCCACCTTGGATTCTCCACCTAGCTAAAATCGTTAAATATTTTTAAGTTCTTATAGTTACCTTTTTTGCAGTAAGCTAGTCTTCCCATAATTTCTCTCATCCCTAATTGTAGTTGCTAAAAACTTGCTTGTTGAATGAATGAATGACCAGTCTTTGACTCTTGTTTGTTGGATTCTCAGCGTCCTATCTTATCACTTTACGCCATGTACCTTAGTTAGTTCCTCCAGGTTTACATGTAAGCTTGTGATTTTGGAACCTATATGTAAATTGATGACTTCAAACTCTGTATGTCTAGCTTTTTCCTTAACTTTAGACTCATATCATATCTCCCTCTCTCTCTCCCCCCCGCCCTCTGTCTGTCTGTCTGTCTGTCTGTGTCTGTCTATCATCTATTATCTCTGAGAAATCTTCATCTGGCTGTCCAGTTGATACCTCAATCCCAGCATGTTCAAAACCAGACTCATTACCATCTCCTACTTGAAACTTTCTCTTTCTGTTGTGGTTTATTGATTGATTGATTGGTTGATGGACTTTTGCTCTTATTGCCCAGGCTGGAGTGCAATGGTGTGATCTTGGCTCACTGCCACCTCTGCCTCCCAGGTTCAAGTGATTCTCCTGCCTCAGCTTCCTGGGTAGCTGGGATAAAAGGCACCCACCACCACACCCAGTTAATTTTTGTGTTTTTAGTAGAATGGGGTTTCACCATATTGGCCAGGCTGGTCTCAAGCTCCTGGCTTCAAGTGATCCAACTGCTTTGGCCTCTCCAAGTGCTGGGATTACAGGCATGAGCCACCGTGCCTGGCCCTGGTTCTTATTTTTTAATGGTCTATCTACCTATTATCTATCTATCATCTGTCTATCTATCTATCTATCTATCTATCTATCATCTATTGCCTCTGAGAAATCTTCAGCTGGCTAGGAAGGACTTCAAAATGCTAGGAAGGACTGACTGAGGGAAAGATTTATATTTTCTAACCAATGTAAGGAACTCAGGAAAAATATCAAGTTTGAAATAGAACTTCAAAGTTGAATAAACTTGGAAAGATAAAAATCAGATAGAAGTTGCATAAGATGAAATGTTGTTTTTTCTTCTGGAAAAAAAACTAAGGATGGGTTGGAGTAACTAACTTCTAAGATCATCTCCAATGATTCCCAACTCCTGATATATAACCCTCATCTGAGTCCCCACTCCATGTTGAGTGGGACAGACTTGTGAACCTGTAGGTTATTGCTGAAAGAATGAAGTTTAACTACAACTTCAAACTTTATGGTTCAGTCATAAATGATATTATGGCTTCCATCCTGTTCTCTTGGACCACCAGCTCTGGAGCCAGCTGCCATGGCGTGTGATCTGCACACAGCTCTATGGAGAGGTCTATGTGTTGAGGAACTGAGGCTTCTAGGCAACAGCCCACGTGAGTGGCCCATCTTAGATGCAGATCATCTCTCTCAGGCAAGACTTCAGATACTTGTAGTCCTGGCCTATGTGTGGATGGCAGTTTCCTGACCCCAATACAGAGCCACCCAGCCACGCCACTCCTGAGTCCCTCATCCACAGAAACTGTGAAATAATAAATGTTTGGGTTTCTAAGCCATTACATGTTGGGATAATTCATTGCATAGTAATAAATAACTAATGCAGAGGGCTTTTCATTAGATATATTTTTATATGTATTGAGTTTTGGAAATATATATCTATAATTTGAACCGTATATCTAAAAACAACCACAAAGGGAACTCTGAAAATAAAATCCTTTCCTAAATTCTCCAATGATTTCCCATTACATTCTTATTTAGAAGTCAAAAAGAATTCTTTGCACTTATCTACCCAGTGTCTATGTGATCTGGCCCCAGCTTCCTTCTTCTGTATCTCCTGCCAGGAGACATTAATGCTGGTTTCCCTTGATTTCCATCAGTGGTCTGACATTTCTGAATTCTAGGATCGACAAAGATTAGTTCTCAAAGCAAAACTCTAGCTGCACACCATAAAAAAGCTCTTCAGCAAAAGTGATATGCCCTTCATATTTTTAACCAGTAGGATACACACACACACACACACACACACACACACACAGACCCCCTCATACACACACACACAGTCTCATACACACACTCACACACACATACTCATAGCTTTATAGAGGTAAAAGTAAATAGTACATAATTAACTTATACACTTTGACAAATTTAAAATAAAATTTGAAACCAAAGTAATGAACACATCTTTTATGCTTAAAAGTTTCCTCCAAGCCCTTTCGTAATCTCTCCCTCCCTCTCACCTCATCCCAAACTAGTTATCTAGATAGATTATAGAGTACTTCCGTCATTACAGAAAATTTATCCGAAAGTGATTATGTAATTCTTGTAAAGAATACCTCGTTTTGTTTGGTTGTAGTTAATATACCAGTTGTTACAAAGTCAATGAGCATAGGAACTAGTAGTACATACAAACACTTCTATCTATTGATAGTTACTGATGACATAACTTTTGGGTCTTGGAGCTCTTTCTCCTGGATCAGCTGAGGTATATAAAGTCCATACTGTTGTACAGAGTGTGAAATGCCAATAGCAAAGCATCCTCTTCTTCTAGGAAACTAATTAGAAAAGTTAGCTTTAGAGGTTAAAAGAAAGATTATAGTCTCTGATTGAGGTAGAGGAAAAAACAAAACAAAACAAAACAAAAACCCAACTTGCTCCTTCCGTTTCATTAGCAGATAGAAGTTTGTCCAGAACATCTGTGTCCTCTGATCGTTTTTTCCCTTTCTTCTTTTCTCTGTTTGATTACTTAGACCAGGGATTGGTAATTTCCTTATAAATCCCTCAGAGATGAATGGAATTAGGAAAGGTCTCATCTGGTCCCTTTCACCTTCACTAGAGAGGAAAATGGGGTAATAGAGTCTCTTCCTAGAGAATCCCTTGTTTTTTGTTACAGAAGTTTATTGTTAAAATTACATGTACAGATAAGCTAAAAGAAGAAAGTAGAAATGATGACTATACTTCTTACATGGAAATAACTGCTTAATATTTTAGTCTAAACTGAATTCTCACTCTCTTTTATATAAATGAAAAAATACTACACATTTTAGTTATGTTACTATATCATAAACACATGTTATCAAGTATCTTTTATAGAACAATTTAAAATAACTAGTGGGCCGGGTGTGGTGGCTCATCCCTGTAATCCCAGCAATTTGGGATGCCAAGGTGGGCAGATCACTTGACCTCAAGAGTTCGAGACCAGTCTGGGTAACATGGTGAAACCCCATCTCTACCAAAAATATAAAAATTAACCAGGCATGGTGATACGCGCTGCAGTCCCAGCTATTTGGGAGGCTGAGACTGGAGGATCGCTTGAGCACAAGAGATGGAGGTTGCAGTGAACTGGGATTGTGCCACTGCACTACAGCTTGGGCAATAGAGCAAGACCCTGTCTCAAACAAAAACTAATGGAATTGTATACTGTTGCTTAGCTGTGTCAGCTGTTAAATATTCAAAGTCATTTTTTTCTAGAAGCTTTTGACCCTTGATTTTTTTTTAAAAAAAACACAATATTTCGCCTTCATGATCAGACTATTACATTTAGCAATCAACAGCATGCGTGAAAAAAAAAAAAAAAAAAAAAAACTGCATTAAAACCCTTTGTTGGAGTGCTTTACACTTTCCACAAAACAGAAACTGAAATACAATTAGTCACAAACACAGTCCTCTAGTTTTTTGCCCATACACATGAACAGTGTCTAAAACATGTCTTTTTTGTAGCAGCTAGGCCCTGCTACCGCTGTGCTTGGCTGAGTTCACAAATTTGTTGTTAACCTGTAGCTTCTCGGTCCCTTCTCTGGCTCTCCTCTCCTGTTAAGCTTTATTTCCTGGCAGTAATTAAAATCTTCTGACACTCCTGCTGCTACAGGAACCACCATAGCCACCTTGGTTTCTTAGTTTGGCAAAGAATTAGCCTCCACCACCGTAGGGGTCAGAGTCAGAGCTTCTGCCTCCAAAGTTTCATCCCTTCATGGGTCTGAAATTTGACTGATTGTTGTAATTGCCAGAATCATTGTAGCTTCCATCATCTCCAAGATTGCTTCCACTAACACCACGAAAGCTGCCTCTGACTCCATCATTATAGCTGTCATAGCTGCCACTCCCGCCATCGCCACTGCCCTGGTTTCCATAACCCTGTCCACCACTTTTATAGCCTCTGCTTCACTCACAGTAGCCAGGGCTGCCTCCTTCATCACCACCATCATTACCAACCCATTATAGCCCTGCCTACTGCCACCGTATCCACCACCACTGCGGCTGCCACCAAAGCCATCACAACCACTAAAGTTTCCTCCACAACCAGAGTTGTCATTCCTACCAAACCCACCTCCACGACCACCACCAAAGTTTCCAGAACCACTTAGATTTCTTTGGCTGGATGAAGCACTAGTTATCTCTTCCGTTGCCAGGACTTTCCTAACCTCATAATTGTGGCTATTCGCAGCATTCTAGTTCTGAATGACGGTCGCATCCACGGAGTCATGCTTGTCAAAGATTATAAAGGCAAAGCCCCTTTTCTTGCCAATGCCTCAGTTGGTCATGATTTCAATCACTTCGATTTTTCATACTGTTCAAAATAATCTCTTAGGCGATGTTCTTCAGTGGGCACCTGGTCTTTTGAGACTCTTCCCTTGAGACAGTTCTCTTTGGTGCCACAACTCTCCCATCACCTCTGTGGCCTTGCATTCACGGCTGCATCCACCTCCTCCACAGTGGCACAGATGACAAACCCAGAGCCCCTGGAGTGCTTGGTGCTTGGATGGCTCCTTACCACATAATCTGTGAGTCTTCCCCACTGTTCAAAACGGCTCTTCAGGCTCTCATTGGTTGTTCAAAGCTCAGCCCTCCCATGAAGAGCTTCCACAGCTGTTCTGGCTCTTTAGAAGACTCTGATTTACACCTGAAGGCCCGGGGAAGAGAGAATTTAACAAGCCTTCCTTGGCAGCATCCATAGGCAGAAAGTGACCCTTGAATTTTTTTTGTAGTTCTGTATTTAAGGACAAATATAGAGAAGTAATTTCTAGCAATGTTAGAGTCAAGATTGCCAGTTTACAAAAGGAGGAAAATTAAGTGCCTCTGGAGTAATTCAAATATTCAGCTGGGAGGGGAGGGACATGCTGGTAGTCACAGATACTTGGGAGGCTGAGGTGGGAGGATTGCTTGAGCCCAGGGTTTGAGTTCACCCCGGGCAACATAGAGACATCGTCTCTTTAAAAAAAAAAAATCATTGTCAGTTTAAGATGCATTCTTAAATTTTGAATTCTGAATGATGTTTACTAATTTGGAATGGATGGAAACCTGATCTTGGGGGTGGAATGTGCCAGCTGTTCAATGATTCAGAAAAATAAGAATGTTGGTTCAGGATGAGAATCAAAGGACACCATATCTAATTGAAACTTTGGGAAAATGTATGTAGGCAAAATGAATTATCCAAATTAAAATTAAGCCCAAGCATCAGGTTTGATGCATTAATAATAGAAATTTTTTTTTTTTTTTTTTT
>NW_022436967.1:25389302-25391392 GCF_009761245.1 Sapajus apella | reverse complement strand
CGGCCTCCCAAAGTGCTGGGATTACAGGCTTGAGCCACCGCGCCCGGTCGATTAGAAATATTTTTTTAAAAAATGAAGCCAAAAACCTAGGTACTGTTGATTTTATCACTTACCATAGGATGTAGTTTTAGGAACCCTGAGAATAGGAAAAATATTTCTGGATAAATTCCATAAAAATAATAGTGTCTTGTACAAAGAATAAAAGCCTTTATTAGCTTATAACAAAATACAGTGGAGTGCTCAGTATGTCATCGCTGGACAAATGATTACATATATATGATTGTATATATATGATGATTTTATATATATATATATATATATATATATATAAAGGTTCTTAATTCTTTTTCAGTTTACCAACCAGCACCTGGACCCGACTGTTTTAGATAAGAAATGTGAAATTATAATATGAATATTTTAAAATAGAGACAAGCAATTATTCAATAAGGCTTCAGCCAAATTTGGTCTCATAGCACAAATTCCTCTTGAGTGACTATGAAAATATGGCTTAGATCAATCAATACTTTGTTAAGTAATTAAGAGGAACTTGAGATTATGATAAAAGATTTTCAAATAAGTGATAGATAACAAAATAAATTTGTATACTTAAAATTCTTCTGTAGTTTTGTTATCCCCAACAAACTGGTCTACTTTGATTTAAATTATTCTACTTTTTGGCCTGTGGGTAATAGAATAGATCAGGAGTTTGATTATTTAGAGCAGGCAACTTTTTTGGTAAAGGGCTAGACAGTAAATATTTTTGTTTTGCGGATCTTGTGGTTGTTACTCAACGGCGCTCTTGTAGCTGAAGTAGCCATAGACAATATGTAAACAATCAGAATGGTTGTGTTCCAATAAAACTTTTTTGTAGGTGTTAAAATTTGAATTTCATATATTTTTCATATGTCATGAAATATTATTCTCCTTTAGTTTTTTTTTCAGACATTAAAAAGTATAAAATCCATTCTTAGCTCATAGTCTGTCCAAAAATATGTGGGAGGCTGCATTTGGCCTGCAAACCATTGTTTATCTCCCCTGCTCTAGCTCATTCTACCTCTCCAACGCTGCCTTTCTCATGACCCTATAAACTAGCTGCTTTTAGTGTCACAGAAACACAGTGTGCTCATATTTGCTTACACATATTTTGCTTATATATTTTCCTGCTGGGAACATTTTCTGTTCTATTTTCTAATCCAAAACCAGCTTAATGTTTCTGTCTTTCATGATAATTTTCACGGCTTCACTAGCCCTCAGGTGTGTCCCTCGCAGTCACAGAAGTCTGTTTGGGGACTTGCTATGAAACATCGTTTGCCAAAAGCTGACCTGCACATGTATAGCGCATGACTCCATGAAGCCTAGGAGAAATTGCCAGCAGCAGGGCTGAGGGCTGAATGGTGATACAGAGGTTGCGTTGTGCTGGGAGATGTTCAAGTTCTGGCTCAGCTAGAATAGAAATGCCACATTAGATAACATAAGTGTTCTGTTGAGACACCAAAAAGGCCATATTCCAGAGTAAGAGCTATGTGTTATGTCTAAGTTTAAAACAAATAGACTTACTCTAAACAAGAATGTAAAACTGATCTTGATGGAGCCAACGTGATCTACCAATAATTTAACTGCCTTCCAGAAAAAAAGCTCAACATACTTTAAAGGAAGACCACATAATCCAGAATCCCTACAATGTATTACCCATAGTATTCACAATACAATAACAAAATTACTAATCATGTGAAGAAGTGGAACAATGAGACCTATCATCACAAAAAAATGCAGTCAGTAGAAACAGAACCTGAGATGACCTAGATGTTGCCACCCCCCAGAAACCTGTAGTGATTTCTCCCAATTTTTTGCTAATATTTAACACATTCTTCAAGATCTTATGCAAATGGTGTTAAGTTTTTCAAGAGGCTTCCCTGAATTCTTCCAAAATAAAATAATTTCTCTTTTGACTTCTCACTGGCTTATGTCTCTCCTGTAATACCTAATTATTTATAGTTATTGGCATGCATATTTTCTTTCCTCGGTTGAGGCCAAGGATTTGTATTTTCTTATCTTTTTTTTTTTTTTTTTTTTTTTTTTTTTTTTTTTTT
>NW_022436967.1:25373504-25389202 GCF_009761245.1 Sapajus apella | reverse complement strand
TTTTTTTTTTTTTTTTTTTTTTTTTTTTTTTTTTTTTTGAGATGGAGTCTTGCTCTGTTGCCCAGGCTAGAGTGCAATGGTGAGATCCCGGCTCACTGCAACCTCCGCCTCCCAGGTTCAAGAGATTCTCCTGCCTCAGCCTCCTGAGTTGCTGGGATTATAGGTGCACATCACCATGCCCAGCTAACTTTTTATATTTTTAGTAGGGATGGGGTTTCACTATGTTGGTCAGGCTGGTCTTGAACTCCTGACCTCATGATCTGCCTGCCTCAGCCTCCCGAAGTGCTGATATTACACCATGCCCAGCCCTTTTCTTATCTTTTTATTTGTGAATGAATTTAGCCACCAAAGTCATGTACAGATGGTCCCCAACTTACAATGCTTTCACTTATGATTTTTCAACTTTACAATGATGTGAAAGCTATACAGATTCAGTAGAAAACATACCTGAAATTTTAAATTTTGATATTTTCCTAACTGTAGGCTAATGTAAGGGTTCTGAGTTCTGAGCACGTTTAAGATTGGCCAAGGCTAAGCTATGCTGTTTGGTAGATTAGGTGTATTAAATGCATTTTTGACTTATGGTACTTTCAATTTATGATGTGTTTATCAGCATGTAATTTCATTGTAACTTGAGGAGCATCTGTAGTAAGCACTCAATAATTATTTTTGAATATATGAATAAAAGATATGTTTTATATTTTCCTGTTGTTTTAAAACTATACTGTGCAATTTTTGTATTTACTCATGTACAGATACGTATAGTGAAAAATCCTCCTTAATGTTAGATTATGAGTTTCCATAGAGGCTCCATAAATTAGCAGACTAAAGAGACTGGCTGTCTTTCTGGTTGTACAAATAAAAAAGCAGTTGCTTATTGTTTTTATTCCAGAATATTAAATACAAATTTATTTGGGTCTATCTTCACTAGACTGTAAGGCCCATGAGGTCAGAGACATTGTTTAATATCCCCAGTATTTTCCATTCTTGACACATAGTAAATGCTCAATAAGCACTTATTAAATATCTTACATTGACTCATATTTGGCCAAGTTTTGATAAATATTTTACCATTTCATGAAAGTTGATTTTAAACCATTTTGAGTGCTTCAAGAAAAGCCTGCAGAGTTTTCAAATAATTTTTCTCATATACCATAGCTGTACTGTAAGTCCTATTAACCAAACTATATTTTAACAAAAGCTAAGATAGGTAGTCTTTTCCTTTGTTAGTTTTTAAAAGATGGTTTTAGCTGTAGATTTTATTGCTATTTATATATATCATACGGACAGTATTTATAAACTCCCTTTGACAATAATTCAGAAGTTTAAAAAAAAAGTCAGTTGATGTGTGCTTGTCTAGCTATATAGAAAGTGGAAATGGTTAATAGAATGTTTAATGTAATCATATTTCAAAGTTAGAATGGACTCTAGAGATTAATCACTATACACTATGAAAAATGACTTCTAGAAAGTTAAGGTGAGCTGTTCACAAAGTCAGAATACACTGATATTTTGTATAACTAATACAACCTTTTAAAAACAAAAATATATGAGGGAGATTTTTTTGCATTCTGAAAATAACAAGCATTTGCGTATTAAAATATAATCAATATCAAAACATCTCTACTTCTGGCAAGTTTCAGCAAGGTAAAGAGCTTGAAACAGCTTTGAAATTTTTTAATTTTGGTTTTCTGTTTTTTGACTCTACATAGAGAGAGTCATGTCTATTTTACAACCTTCCACCATCCTGCCATCTCCCCCCAAAAAAACAACCTAACAATGCTCTAAATGACAAATCCAGCCTTTGTTTCACCGGATTATTTCAATCTGGCACTGGCACTACTGCTATCTTGATCTGATTATAGTTAATCCACTGCCTACAACATGACAAATGTTTTTGGTCCAAGTTGAATGGCAAAGTCTTTTCAAACAGGAAAAGCAGTTGTCAGCTGTCGTTGCTGTGGTACCAACAAGTATCATGTCAGGACAGCCGAACAAAGAAGAGGATGATTCAGAATGCTGACCCGAGTACACTGAACCTTGTTAACTCTGGTGGGTTTTCTGTAAGACTTGTTAATAGTGATAGAAAAAAGGAATCAGAGGACAAACCCCATATTATATCGGTTCCCTTTGACTGTATACACTTATCAACTCATATCAAGTGCAATTACAAAACTGAATTGTAATTTCTAGTTTCCCTATAAATGACATTTCTCCTTAAAAAATCTCAACTTAAGTCTTCCTTAAACATTTCTCCTCCAGTTTGTTAAGCTTGTTTAGTAGAAACAACACCACTTACGATACTTAAATCCTATGGGTGTTACAGCTGTTGGAGTCACGCATTCACAAAAACAAACAAATAAACGAAAATCAAAACCTTAAATTCTCTTGAATGATGTGCTTATCATTCATCATCTCTTTTATGGGAGATACTGCTCTTCCTTCTCTTTGGGGTGATGCATGATGTTTTCTATAATAGGCAGAATACTGTAGACTATTATATACACTTAGGGATGTGTGCTCCACATGGCCTATACTGATCCTTCTGACTACAAGCTAGACAAGAATAAACATTTTCTCCACTTTATTTTAGATGGCTCACTTTTTTTTTTTTTTTTTTGGGGTATAAAATTTTTTTTTTTCTTTTTTTTTTTTTGTTTTTTTTTTTTTTTGGGGTGGGTTCCGTTTTTTTTTTTTTTTAATGATGAATTATTTCTACTTTACAAAATTGATGTGAGAAATGAAAGTAAAACATGATGCTTTCTTTATTAGTAAAGCATGTCATGATCCAATAGGCTTATGCTGTAATTTCTCCTTGAAAAGAACTGAGTTTATGGTCTTTACTTCACATCCCAGCTGTTCGAGAATTGCTAAACCCATAGGGAGTTGCATGAGTTATGTAATTGGCATGAATTATTTGAGTTTGAGGAAACACAATTACCACATAATGTTAGCCAGTGCTGGATGAATCTAAATTCAAGGACTCAGGGTTGCAGAGGTCTGTGGGACTGTGATGTTTTCTTTGTTGAGTGCAGTTGTAAATTTATTTCTTCTTTTTATAGCTTGTAAGTAAAAAATACATCATTCTTCAGCATTTTGCCTCATTACTGTCTAGCAAAGACATGCTATGAGGAAAGACTACTTAAACAAAAGATGAAGTAAACAATTAAATAGGCTTAGGAAATGTTAAACTAATAATATTTAGGGCTTATAACACATTCAGACCCCTCCATTCTCTTTCACCTCTTTTTCTTCCACTAAAAACAGTACAAGGAGGTACAGACATAACATTTCTTGCCAAATAGTTTTGCTCTTTCAGAGTGAGAAAGGGAAAGAGCTTTCTTTATGTAGTTTGCTGCTCTGAGATTTCCTTTCCTCTTCCCTCAAGATGAACCTTGAAACTTGGTCCCTCAGTCTTTGAAACACCAGATTCTTTTATTTTTATTTTTTATTTTTTTATTGCATTTTAGGTTTTGGGGTACATGTGAAGAACATGCAAGATTGTTGCATAGGTACACACGTGGAAGTGTGATTTGCTGCCTTCCTCCCAGACCCCAGTGTGTAGTGCTCCCCTCCCTGTGTCCTTGTGTTCTCATTGTTCAACACCCACCTATGAGTGAGAACATGTGGTGTTTGAATTTCTGCTCTCGTGTCAGTTTGCCGAGAATGATGGTTTCCAGGTCCATCCATGTCCCTACAAAGGACACGAACTCATCATTTTTGTTGGCTGCATAATATTCCATGGGAAACACCAGATTCTAGAATAAAATTAAATAGTATTCAAGAGCATGTTGTGGTTCTGGTACTTCAACCTACATGAGAAGCCACTTATAATGATCAGATATTTGGGCTGTAGAATATTACATGGCCTTCAGGCAATGCATTATGAAGTAGATTTGTTTTCGTACATAATTCCCAATGCAATAACTCTGAAGAATAAAGTTTGTAGCAGGAATTAATGATACACATTTCTATTGGCTCTGCAATGTTAGGTGCCTATCCAAAGACTGTTTAATCCTTCTCAGAACTCCTTTTCATTTACAGTAGAAAGGTGATGTATCGTGCAGGCCAAGGGAAACTGTGTTCCAAAGAATAACTAATCATCTATCTTTCTGAGTTTTTTTAATGTTCCAGGTGTAAAGTTACTGTTCCAGATATTTTCCTATGTAATATCATTTACTTTTTACCACAACATTGGATTTGGTGTTTTTAACTCTATTTAACAGATGAGATTTATTGAGACTCAGAGGTTATGTGACTTGCCTCATGCCACATAACTAACCAGTAGTAGACCCTGTTCTTAAATTAATATCCATGACTCCTCATCTTTTGTTTTTTTCTTCCTTCCCGTGCTCCTTTTGTGTCCCAGTGAGTACATTATAGAATTTGTTCATCTGCTTACAATAAAATCTGCAAAATTAATAATCTTGTGCTATTTTCTATTCCATCCATGTCAAGTTATCTATTTTTTAAATTGGAGACAGGGTGACAATATAATTTATTTTTTCAAAGCAGGATGCTTTTGAGAGTTAAAAGGAGTGCTATTAATTATGCGTGGAGAAAGCAAGCTTATATCAAAATTATCCAAGGCAAATTGGGATGTATAAATGCCCTAATTATTTAAAAAACTAGAGGCAATATAGCGTAGTAGATAATATAGCGTAATAGAGCTAAGTTCAAATCCCGATTCTACTATTTACTAGCCATCTTATATTTGTCAAAATGCCTCACCACTGTGCCTCAGTTTCCTCATATGTAAAATAAAAATAATATTATTAATACCATTTAATTGTATTTTAAATGAGGTTATACATGCATCACAATAAAAAAAGAGGAAACCCTTGATAAGTATTGTCTATTATTACATGTGGAGAAAGAGTGATTTCTGTCATCATGCTTTGAGTGGTATCAAAAGACTTGCCTGAAGATTAAATACAGCTTTATTTCTATACTTGGTCCTTAGAATTAAAGCATTCGTTTTCTGACAGTATTACCTAATAAGTTCTCAATAAATATTTACTAAATGAATGAATAAGCTATCTCAGAGGAATAAAATGTACTAGCATCCGTGGTTACAAGGATAATTTGTATTCCAAAAAGACATAAAAATATAGAGATGGGCTAGGTAAGTTTTGATGATAGCAGTGGGTGGGTGGGAATTGGGGTGGGAGAAATATTTAGCACCTGATGATCCTGGGAGGGCTGATTCAGATGGGATGTGGGAGTTCTAGGTGGCGCTGGGCCAGTGAAACAGTTCTGGATTCCAGGAGGAAGGAAGGGATGGAAATGGAAGAGGCCATTACACAAATGCTATCTATACAAACATTGTATTGGCATTATGTGCTAGAAAAGGGGAAATAGCCCTGGCATGGCGGGAACGTTTGCCCTTGGAATTAACTACCTTTATTGATCTTGGGTAAGTCCCTTGGGCAAGCAGCCCCAGCTGTTTCATTGGTAAACTATAAATATATCTACTTTATAGCGCTGTTGTGAGGATTAGAAGGACGTAAGTGTCTGCATGTGTGTGTGTGTGCATGTACATAATGTCTTGCTTATTATAGAAACTCAACAAATGCTAGCTTATATAATTATTAAGGATCATAACAATTACCCAACTCAGAATTTTGAAGAATTTTGAAATAAAGTGTTTGAAAGCTCTTTATGAATATAAAGTACTTTACAAAGATATGGACTTGCTATGAATGCTGACATTGTCCTATTTACCAGCTCTAGATCTTGGGTGCACTGCTTTTTCATATTCACATGATCAGAGCTGTAAAGATTCAGAATCAATGTGACTGATATGCATGCTAAGGGTATTGAAGTGAAACTTTAAAGCATAATTGTTCTTTTTGTTCTTTTATTAGTTTATCCTTTTTGAATCCTGAGCTCATAGGATATGGGATATTAGTTTGATGTCTGCAAAACCAACTGGACTCCACATATCTTACTTCTTAAGCTGTTGCTTTTAGGATGGCCTTTAGGATGTGGAGTGAGTAAATCATGCATTTGTACATTTTTAAAATATATTTTTTACAAGTCCATTATAGCAGATAATATATCCCCAAAATGGTTATTTCAACTATATTTCAGATAAATAGTTTTATTTTTCTTTTTTAGAGACAGAGTCTTGCTGTTACCAGGCTGGAGTGCAGTGGCATGATTTTGATTCACTGCAACCTCCACCTCCCGGGCTCAAGCGATTTTCCTGCCTCAGCCTCCCGAGTAGCTGGGACTACAGGCACGCGCCACCACACCCAGCTAATTTTTGTATTTTTAGTAGAGTCTCACTATGTTGGCTAAGATGGTCTCGATCTCTTGATCCACCTGCCTCAGGCTCCAAAAGTGCTGGGATTACAGGCGTGAGCCACTGCGCCTGGCTGATAAATAGTTTTTTAAAAAGTTGTTTTTATGTTCTCTTAAGAACTCATTCTGATATTCTAGCTCCAATCTTATAAACAATCTTGGGAATGTTAACTTCGATTTTCTCAGATGTAAAATGAAGATAATACAACTTCATATGGTTATTGACTAGATTAATATGATAAAAAGTATAAGGTATTTGGGAAAGTGTATAAAGTACACATGATAATGTGTTACTAAATCTACAACTTTCCATTATCATCAAGTCTTATATAGAACAGCAACATAATCAGCATTCATTTGTAAAGTATCTTCATAATTTAAATTTTGAATGTTTTCGAAGTATAAAAATAATACATATGTATGTATACTACATATATATACTGTATACATATATATGTAACACCAAATACAAAAATTTTATGTTAATCAATAATTTTAATTTAGTTCATTTTGAGGAACTAAACATTTCTCTGGGTGTGTTGTGGAATGTTCCACAATTTCCTGAAAGCTGGGCCTAGAAAACATGGTAAAATGCAAATACTCAAAGATCCCTGAATCCATGTCATTTTTTGTTAGAAGCATGATGTTCTTTTGTATTGTCACCCCCAGAACTCACTGCCCCAATTTTTCCACCATCCCTTGGCTATTTCAGTTTGATTTTATAGGAGTAGAAACAAGAGGGAAGTTTGTTATATTTTAACTATAATTTCTTTTAGTCACATCAATAAAACACGATTTAGAACAGCAGAGTTCATACATATGACAGGGTTGCAAGATCTGAAAGCCAGATTTAATGTACAATATTTCTGTTTTTCACCCAGTCTTTGACTATAAAGTGGTAAAATTCCCAGTAATTTGCCAAATGCCTGACAGAGTTAATGAACTGGTGACATCAAGATGATGGTGTATTAGACACATTTTGTGCAGAACTTTTGTAAGGCCTCTCCCAATGGAGATGCTTAGAGATGAAGCATCAGTGTGCTGGTAAATGGCCTGAGGGTAATTTAGTTATCCCAAACAGTGTTAAACATATTTTCCTAATGGAAATTTCTTAATGGAAAATTTTACTGTGATAAGCATTGAACCATTGAGAATTTTTGCTCTCATATTCCATTTGTCTGAAAAATACAGATGGCACCAAAAAACCAGACATATTAGCCTAATACCATAGTGGATGACATCAATATAGTACTTAGGGAGAACTTGATACACTCGTTGTAAAGCTTTTTAATCGTTCCTTTCATAGACTTGAGTAGGTAAGCCTATTTTCAATTTGAAAGAAAAAATAATCATTCAAATCAGGATTTGCAGAAGGAATTTTCATTCATTAGTGACCATCAGGATTACTTTCCCCATGAATTTTACAATCTTTTAGGTGCTGAATATCATGGATTTCTCCTCAGAGTAGCAGAAATTTATCATTGTCTATTCTCTGGGGAATTAAATAGATTTTGTAATGCTCCACTGAAGTCACAATTTTGGTATTATGCTCAGATAGCCCCAGAGCTAGCAGATGCTGGCACTTCTGTATTTTTTCTGATGAGTGATAAAAATCATGCCAAGAACCCAAAGGAACACTTTAAATTCATAAGCAACTTTATTGTGTAGTTTGGTTACTTTGAAAGTCGGCCTAACATCCCACAAAATCTGTCCCCAAACAAGAGAGTTTATTTTCCTGAGTATTTATAAATTCCAAAATCAAAAAAAGAACAAAAGCAGCTCAAAAATAGTTTTCTTGGCTGACAGTAATGTCAGACAACTGGTCAACTCTGAGAGTATGTGTCAAAGCGAGAGCATTCAAACTGTCTGTGATTCAGCATTGCTGCATTGTGGCCTCTACATTGCCCCAATTGTGTTGCATTTGTGAGTCAAACTCATTTTGTCTCAGCAAGCTGCATAATGAAAGCATTTGTTCTCATTCTCTCACCACCCGCCACCCTACTGCTTCAGTTCCAGGCCACTATGCCCAAAGTCTCCGACAGAGAAAAAGGAGCTCACTTTAGAAGACTTGGAAGAGTCAGCAGGATTGCTGGACTTGGAGCAAAGCTCTGACTTAATTTATGTCCATTGGTTATTTAGAGAGAGCTTAGCTGTTTGTATTTTGTTTTCCAGCCACAGGAGGAAGGAGCTACCGTATATATCTTCAAGAGCTGTTTCTTTTGCCATTTGTGATATAGACTATGGGCTGTAGGTTCTCTTTAGAGCATAGTTGTTTATTCATTAGGGACAAATTCTCAAGTATAAACATGAATTACTCCTACATTCAGTCTGTTGTTAAGCCCTTTGCTTTATTTAAGTAAGTAACAATTCTGAGAGGTAAAATCTGTGCACTGGAAACCGAATACAAACCATTTTTACCAGAACAAAAAGAGAAGGAAGAAAAAAAGGATTGAGGAAGGTGGCATAAAACTTCTCAGCTTATTGAGATTTCCTTTTCCTTGTAGAAAGGACAGATAAATGTGCGAGTGCTGGTAATGCTTTTCTCAAGTAGAGAAAGACACCTTTGAGGTCTCATTCAGGACCTCGGATGCTAAGGAACAAGGTTAAAGAGCTTTTGGTCAAGTTTTTAACTGCTGCTATGTGGCTGGTTCAGATAAACACGGTAAATGCTAGGCTCACACTGCCTGTTCTTTTAACTGTCATTTCTGCTGTCACCAACCTGAGACCTTAAGGGCTTCTCCCTTTATTCAGCCTTGGAACCATGACCACAGCCACTTACTTACCTGCTCCTTCCAATGAATCACTACCCTCATAGTTAAGCAGTTCTTTAACCAAACCACTTAGCTCCCAGTGTGAAGATGCTCAACATATGAACTACGTACAGATATGCTGACTAAAGTGAAGCCTCTGTATTAAAGGGAATGATAACTCCTCAATCATGAATTATTTTCTTCCATTTTCCTTGTCCTGTGCACTCTCCTCTCTGCTTCTTTTTCAGCTGGTAATCTGACAAATCATATTTCTCTTACAGCAAGGTTAGAGAAGCTCTCTTTCTGAGCTGCTCTGATAACTGCTCACTGAGGAAGTGGCCAATTCTTTAAATTTTCATTCAGGCAAAACAAAAACCGTGCCTTTCTCCAAACACCTTGTATAGCTATAGCTTCTGGTCCCCCATGACGAAAGTTGTTTCTCTTTCCTGGGTTCTCCTAGGAGCCTGTGGTTCTTTGACCTAGTCTACCAATATTCCCTTTCTTTGTTCAATACCTCTTGTTCGTGTCTTCATCTTTGTTACTCATTTCATTTTCCCCTTCTCCACAACAGGAGTTCAAATGGAAAACATCATCTGTCTCAAGCAGACAAGGTTATAAAGAAAAGCAACCGATTTTCTTTAACCTCTTAAGATCAGCCTCTTTATTTTTCACAATTCATAAGAGTATAAGAGGATTGCTGATCAGAAATTAGTTGGCCATTAAAATTTCCTCATCTGTGAAAATGAAGGGATTAAAACAGATTATCTCTTAAGGATCTTTTTAGCCCTAAAAATATCCATGCACTGATGATGTTCTGTCTTCTTATCAGGAAGGCCAGATGGATGCTCAGCTCTCCATGCTGTGCATCTGCTTGGTCAGTGGCTTGAACATCTGTTTGGGACCTGTAATACCGAGGCATTGCAATTCCCCTTCCTCACCGTTTCAGCTAGCAGCAACTGAATGCCTCTCCAGAAGGTGTCAGCACTCTTGTCTGTGGAAGAGCTTTATATTCCCATTATTTCCAAGAATAATAAGAACTAGTTTCCTGCATATTTCCTTTTTGAGGCTGGGAAATCTATTTTGTGGTAGTGAACAAAATATGCATATTCTTCTTAAATGTCTCAAAAAAAAGATTTACTATCAAATCACTATTTATAGAACATATATCAAAATATAAATCAAAAAGGAGAGAAGATATTTTGACATTTTATCAAAGGAGAAGCCAACCATCTTTCTTTTCTTAATAGACTTTATATTTTAGAACATTTGTATGTTTATAGAAAAATTGAGCAAATAGTACAGAGTTCTGGGATTATCCTCTCCCCTCAGTTTCTTCTATTATTAACATTTTATATTAACATGGTATATTTATTATAGTTAATAACAAATTATTATTAAATAAAGTTATTGTGTTATTAAGTAAAGCTCACAGTTTAGATTTTTAAAGTTTTTTTTTCCCCCCCATTTATTTATTTTATTGCATTTTAGGTTTTGGGGTACATGTGAAGAACATGCAAGATTGTTGCATAGGTACACACGTGGCAGTGTGATTTGCTGCCTTCCTCCCCATCACCTACCTCTGGCATCTCTCCCCTTGCTATCTCTCCCCAGCTCCCCAGCCCCCACCATCCCTCCCCTATTTCCCCCCAACTGACCCCAGTGTGTAGTGCTCCCCTCCCTGTGTCCATGTGTTCTCATTGTTCAACACCCGCCTATGAGTGAGAACCAAATGTCTCTTTTCTCTTCTAGTATACCATATTATATATAGTCATGTTTTGTTAGTGTCCTCTTGACTATAACAGCTTAATAGGCTTTCTTTGTCTTTTACACTCTTAGCAATTTTGAGGAGTACTGGTTAAGTACATTGCGGGATATCACTTTACCGAAATTTGTCTGATGATTTTCTCATAATTAGACTGGGTTACACATGTTGATCACAGAATAAAGTGCCATTTTCATCACATCGTATCAAGAGTAGCACTGTGATCCTGCAGTGCTGTTGATGTGAACTCTGGTCACTTGGCTGACATAGTGTTTATAAGATTTCCCCACTGAAGCCAACCATTTTTAAATGAGTGTTGACTATTCTTTCAAATAAAAATTCTAGATTCCATATTTGGAAATTAATTTGAAAATTAACTCAAGGAAAATACCTTGAAAACAATAAAAACAAATGAAACAGCCCATTTTCTTCTTTCTCCTATCTAGTGAACATACACCTAAATAACTAAGCTCATGACTTACTGAGACCTTTTTCCAAGTGAAAGAATTTTTTTTTGTAGTTGACACACCAGGAGATAAAAGAGGAGGAAGCAGAGGATGCTATTTTTCTCTGGGATGTGTCAGCTCCATGAAGAAATTGGTCCACGACTGTCCGTTCAGATAGTTCATTCTGGCTGAGAGATATTAAAAGAAATGACCACCAAGGAGGGGATTTTCAGCATTTCTAACACCTTACTTAGGGAAGGGAAGGGAAGGGCATTTCCTATCCGTTGTGTGCTATTTTCTAGCTCAACTCTATCCAGGTTGATGGGGGCTGTGAAGCCTTTCCTGTGGGTGTAGTCTTGTTGTTTTTATTTAAAAATGAGTGAAAGCAATAGTACAAAGGCTTGAATATTTTTATGCGTATTTTAATAGTAGTGAAAGCTAGGAAAATAACTTCTTTAACAAAATACAGATGTGATCTTTGTAATTAGGATTCCAAATACCACATATTGGAGTTCAGAAAAAATGAGTTCCCTTTCAGTTAAACTGATTGCTGAAATTTGTGTATTTACATATTTTCTTAGTGACATCCAAAATAATTTTAAACTATTTATAATTTTCTCATGTTGTTAGTTGTTATTTACATTGTTACTAAGATGAATGTGCACATACAACTTCTTCTTATTTCTCAGTCTGCCCCCATAAAACCACTATTGTCTTAGCCATTAGCATAGATGAGAGAATCCTAAACAAGGCTTTCTTTGTAGAATTGGGCGCGACGTAGGTACCTAATAGAGTGAACCATTTTATTAATACTAGAACTAAATTATAAGTAGTATGAGAATTCTATTAATTCTATTAATTCTATTACTTCTATATCCATCACATCTTCTTCAGTTTCAATGCTGGTGTCTTAGTTTCCATCTTCATTTTCTCTGCTTTTCAGCAATCCATTAATAACATTGTAGCCAGAGCAAGTTTTCTAAATATCAAACTTAATCATGTATTTTGTCCATATCTGCACGCCGTCATGACTCTGGATTGTTGACATTAGTTTTCCATCCTGCAACCCCTATATGATTATAAGATCTGTTCCTGCACTCACAGAGTCTCATTCACCTTTGAACAACCACCTGCACACTGTAGACTCAAAAACCACAGGCTGAATGAATGAATGAATGAATGATATAGCTATTTTAGGGGGTCATCTCTCTGTATAGACTAAAATTTTGATGTTGTTTTTGTCTTACTGGCCACATTTCCTTAGGCTCTTAAAAAAGCCTTTTGCGGAAATTTTCAAATATGGGCCAAAGTAAGGAGAGTAATAAAAGGAATCTTATGTATCCACTTAGCTTCAAAATTTATCATCATTTTGCTAATTTTGTTCCATCTATCTCCCTCCCCACATTTTTTTTTGGTTCCTTTTTGCTGGAGTATTTTAAAGTGAACACCAGATATCATGTCATTTTACCTGAAAATATTTTATTATGCCTCTAGCTCGTAAGACATTTTAAAAAAACCATATCCATCATGCCATTATTATACCTCTTTAAGATAATTTAATATCAAATATCTAATATCCATATTACCTTGATTATCTCAAACCTGCCTTTTAAAAAAATTGGTTTGTTCAAATTAGGATCCAAACATGGTCTGTATATTGCTTTTGTTGTGATGAAGCATTATTCAACCTTCACATATGGTGGGGTGTGATTTATATCAAAGATGGCAAGTGTTGATCTGCATAAAGAATGTATTTCCTAGATCAAACACCGCATGTTCTCACTCATAGGCGGGTGTTGAACAATGAGAACACATGGACACAGGGAGGGGAACACTACACACTGGGGTCAGTTGGGGGGAAATAGGGGAGGGACGGTGGGGGGTGGGGAGCTGGGGAGAGATAGCAAGGGGAGAGATGCCAGAGGTAGGTGATGGGGAGGAAGGCAGAAAATCACACTGCCACGTGTGTACCTATGCGACAATTTTGCATGTTCTTCACATGTACCCCAAAACCTAAAATGCAATAAAATAAATAAATTGGGGGAAAAAAAGAATGTATTTCCTGATTGACACTGGGAACTTTGAAAAGGGGGGATGGGGAGCAGGAGGAGAGGGTTAAAATTTATCTGTTGGGTACAATGTTCACTGTTTGGGTGATGGACACACTAGAAGCCCAAACCTCACCATGTATCTATGTAACAAACCTGTACATGTACCCCCAAATCTATCATTTAAAAAAGAATGTCTTTCCACTTATCTTTCTCTCTTTTCTTCCTAGACAGTAAATAACATAAATGGATTTAGACATTTACATGTTGGAGTATTTTGGCTCACTCATTTATTCATTCCATATTTATTGAGTGCCTACTTCATACTACTTCAGGCCCTGCTCTAGGTGCAAGAGATTCACCATTAAAAAACAATCTCTCCTTCGTAGAGCTTACATTCTAGTGGCTGGAGTCCCTTACATTAGTCCTAATCCTCCCTAGAGAGAAAAAAAAGAAGCTCACCAGTAAGCCAAGAGGATATGACTGATGCAAGTTTGACGTTTGGGAGCTGGGATCTAATTATTAAGCCTTGTGGAATTTTCTAATTGTCTGTTCATCATTAGAATATTGTTTCCACTGTGGCTATCCCTTTCTTCCCCATCCAAGCCAGCCTGCCCACTTGCTAGATGAATCTCCCTAAAGTTCCATTTTGATTATATAATTCCCTTACTTAAAAATCCAAGGTACTACTCATTATCTATCAATAAAGATCGATAAATGCATAGTTTGACATTTAATACCTATAAAATCTGGTCCCCACCTACACTTTAAATTTTATCTTTCTGTTATGTTAACCCTATTCTGGACAATTGGTTTGTTTGTTGCCTCTTGAACTTACCTTGAGAAGTCCTGCTTTGTACGTTTGCTTAAGCCATTATTAATCCAACTTATACTTTCCTTCAAGTCTTTCTCTTTACTTCTTTCTCCTTCCCCCCAATTTCCATTTCTATGTTGTCTTCTCAATTATGTCAAAACTCAGCTTAAATTTCATCACCTCTGTGAACATTATCCTCCACCAAGCCCTTTAATGCCTTACCCAACAATATGCCATTTAGTTTACATTGTCTTGATTTATAAAACCAATTATGGATAAGACCAAGGCTTTATGAAGCAGGAAAACCCAGATGTGGTTTCCTTTTTTTTTTTTTTTTGAGATGGGGTCTTGCTGTGTCACCCAGGCCGGAGTGCAGTGCCATGATCTCGGCTCACTGCAAACTCTACCTTCCAGTTTCAAGCGATTCTCCTGCCTCAGCCTCCCGAGTAGCTGGGGTTACAGGCGCCCGCCACCATGCCTGGCTATTTTTTGTATTTTAGTAGAGATGGACTTTCACCATGTTGGCCAGGCTGGTCTCGAACTCCTGACCTCATGATCCACCTGCTTCAGCCTCCCAAAGTGCTTATAGGCATGAGCCACCATACCCAGCCAAGATTTGGTTTTCATTCCTGCCATCGATTAGCAATATGGTGTTGGGCAAGAGCCTCACTTTTCCTTGTCTACAGAATGTTAATAGGAGGGTTTTCATGGAGTTGTTTTGAATACCAGTTGAGATAATGTATGTAGTCAATATAAGTTTTGGTACTTGAGAATACACTATAAGTTTTTATTATTATTTCTTTTGGTTTAATTATGTCATCTCCAACTAGATGGAAGTCACCTATATAATGCCTTATACACTGTTAGTTCTGCATATCTTTTTGTAGGAAGTCATTTTTTCGGGGGGTGTTAGAGTGACCACATTTAGCCCCTGGGATTTCAACAATCATCTGTTCATCCAATTATTCAGATATGGTTTTTAGTAGTTGTGACTGGATAACTATAAGGTATAAATGGAAACATACATTTCCGAAAATGACTGGAATGTGAGGGAAAGCCACTGTATCTATTATTTAGTGTTTTAGTAGTTGTTAAACTTAGGAGAAAAAATATTAGGTTAAAATTAGTGAGTCTTCGTCTTTATAGGAAGTTTTCAAATACAGTTTAGGAAGGAAACAGACATGGATAAACTGATTTTGAAAGTATCTGTCTAGTTAATATTTTATTTGTTACAAATGGTTTTCAGTGTTGTTTCTTTGCAACCTCAAAGCAAAGTCTCTGCCTTAAAAGAAGAAAAAGGCTGCGTGCAGTGGCTGAGGCAGGTGGATCACAAGGTCAGGAGTTTGAGACTAGCCTGACCAACATGATGAAACCTTGTCTCTACTAAAAATACAAATATTAGCCTGGCATGGTGGTGCATGCCTGTAATCCCAGCTACTCGGGAGGCTGAGGCAGGAGAATCGCTTGAACTAGGCGGGTGGAGGTTGCAGAGCTGAGTTTGTGCACGGCGTTCCAGCCTGGGTGAAAGAGCAAGACTCTGTCTCAAAAAAAAAAAAAAAAAAAAAAAGAAAA
>NW_022436967.1:25280610-25373404 GCF_009761245.1 Sapajus apella | reverse complement strand
TGAATTGTGACTCTGAAGGCAGCCTGGAAAGTACATTTTAAACTGAGCTAAGTACAAGACACTGCATCATTAAGAGAGGAGAGTTACAGACTCACAGTGAAGAGGAGAACACTTAAATTGCTCTTGAGTTTCTTGGAGAAGAATAAACATGTATGCAAAAGCCCAGGAACTGGTTTTTCAGTCTCAAAAGAAAATAATGTGTGTTCTGTCAGTGGAGCTGAGCATTCAAAGGCTCTACAGATCAGCCCAATGGGAGCTGGAAGCAAGGACTTTTAAGCAGTAGCTTTGTTTGGTTGGCAGCCTCTTGAAATTGGGACTAAAATTAAAAGTAGTTGAGTGCAACCAGTTCTAAATGTCAGATGGAACACTTTGCTCAGCATGCTGCGCACTGCATTGATTTTCCTATGTTCTACGTTGTTGTGTGAGACGTTGAATCGGGTTCCTGTTAGCGCATTCACTAATGTAAGAGCTGGAAAGCAACTTGGTCCATAATGAATATTCTGTGATGTTATTATCTATATGCCTTGGGCTTTAAGTGGGCCAGGTTTTTGTGAAATTGTTTAATTCTTTTGATACCTGGAGGCTATGTTCTCATTTCAATTTGATTGTCCTTTTTCATCGAAAGGTCTTATGAATGCTTAAATGCTGTCCTTTCCAAATTTGTACTAAGGTACAGAGAAGATTGTTCACCACATACAAAATGAGCTATGTGAATTTTTTTCAGAGAAGTATTATGCTAGCTATCTGATAGCTGCTGTTACATAGACAATTCCAAGCGAGTTTAAAAATGGTGGTTGTAATTTAAGTGTCTGAATACTTGTATATAATTTTAATAGCTTCTATTAAGGTTTATGTGAATGTGGACACCACATCTGTTGAAACTATAATCTTTTAATCTAGACATAGGGTAGGTCAAGTAAGATACGGGGAAGAAAGAGAAACTGTGACCATTCCTGGGAGTTCAGACAGCCTCCTGGGAAACTGAAGAATGACATTTCCTTGACTCCATCTATAATAGCTCTAAATAGTTCACAAGTGAGAGAATGAAAACCCTCTGGACAAGAAAACCCAGGAATTGTTTCACATTGGGCTGTGGTTTTCAAACTTTCAACTGCATCAAAATTATCTCGAAGGCTTGTTAAAACACATAGTATTGGGCAGCACTGTTGAGGAACATTACGTTTACCCTGCCCCCATGGCTCCCTTGTGGAGGATACTTTGTAATTAGTGGTAGGCAGGTAACAGCTGCCTACTTGATGGATTTTTTTTTAAGTGATCTAGAACACCTGTGTATTAATAAGACTCACCTGTCTAACAGCAACTAAATACGTGGATGAAAGTCTGCTAGGGGCCTTCAGCCTAGAATGCCTTCAGCCTCTCAGCTCTCAGCCTGTTGGTTCCCCCGGATAGATCCACTCTGTTGTTCTATCTGGGTGTCTGCCTCTCAAATACCTTCAGCCTGCCTGGGTGGGGGTCTCCTGACGGAGCTGGTTCTCGGCACCCCACTCTCAGTTTCTCATTTGGAAGGTGGAGGCGGCGGGGTGAGAATTTGCATCTCTAACAAGTTTCCAGGTGATGCTCTTTCTGCTGGTCTAGGAATCACTGGTATAAGGCAGTGATTCTTGCCTTATTTTCCCATACTTTAATATGCAGAGGGATCATCTTAGAGAGTTTGTAGGAAGTGTAGTCTTTAAAAATTATACTGAGGTGGGAGTCAACACTGAGGTTTCTGAAAAAGCACCCTTAGTGATTCTGCTATCATTGGTCCAGGGATCTTAAGCCATTGGATCATTTCTTACACTTAGTATTTGAGTCTCTCATGTTTTCATTACCATTCATAGGCTTGAATGTCAGTGAATGGCTGTTAGAGTTCCAGTATGCTTTGAAGAGTAAGAGAAAATTACATAGAAGCAGGGCCATATGACACCAAAGGTAAAATAAAATCTCAGGAAAGTATGATATATTGTGATACAGTATGTGAGCAGCTATCATAAGCTGATGTAATATGACAAGACTTTGGCATTAAAAATTTTGCAGTTTCCTGATATTATGTAACATGTAAATAAACCAAATCTTTTGAAAGGAAGCAGCAAAAATGTAATAAAGAAGACTTTAGAGATGGATATATCCTGGCTCTGGCATTTACAATGCTGGTCAAGTCGTGTAAACTTTACCATGTTTAGTTTTCTTACCTGTAAAGAAGACTTAGTAATTCTTATTTTACCACATGTCATGAAGGATAAATAGATACTATATATGAGATGGCTAGTGTAGCTTCTGATATATTGTAGATATTTAACAAATGGCAGTTATAAAAGGAAGAAGAAGGAAAAGGCCACACTCATCTCTCATTTCTTAGTTTTTGTCATTGACTGTTAGGCAGGGAATGCTTATCCAATTTAATACTTTTTGGTCAGCAATTTCAGTCAGTGCTTTTTCATGCATTTAGACAGACTCTGAAAGTAAACATAATCTCAAGATTCTTATGAATCTACTTATGATTGGATGGACATTCTCATATTTAAAAAAATCTATTTCTCTTACATATTAATAGGCTATTTTTAATCTTTTATCACATTCTGTTTTGCCTACTTTACCGAACTCTTGAAATGTTCAAATATTTTTGCTTTGCTCTTTTGCATTTATAATAGCGACTTTTTAAAATGAAGAACTCTGTCAGTACCTGCTATAAGCTTATTTTGATTTGAAACATAGAAACTTTTTAATGATCAATTGAAATGATTGCAAACTTCTAATATTTTCTCTTTTTTTATTCTTTTAGGTAAGTAATGAAAAGAGACATGAAGAATTGATATTTCAGATGACCACCATGTTGCAAAAGGTACTTCTGGTATTTTAAATATTACGTTAAAGGAATCTTATAAAAAGACATGGAGGTTAGAATGTAACTAAGTACTATTATGGTAAAAACAATTTTTATGAAAACAGATTTAAAGATGTTATAGCATTAACAATTTTTTAATTATATGGAATGTCATGTACAATAAGACTTTTCTTCTGTAATTTAGGGAATTATTATCCTTATTAGTTGGGAATGAAAAGGTAAATAGATTCATTGTCTTTTCCTCAAGATGTACATTGCTGGAAAAAGGGAGGAGGAGGAAAGAAATATGAATGCAATAGACATAATAAACCCATAGGGATTTGTTCACCAGAGTCCTCTATTTTCTCTAAGAGCTTAAGGATTTGTTTTCTGTGATCAGAACATTATCTTCATAATGTTCTGTTACTTATGAAATTGATTGCCATAAGGTTGTCAATAAAGTGATTTGATTGTAAATAATTCAAATAGATTGCATCCATGTGGAGAATCCTCCAGATTCTACATTTAAATAAAAGGGAAGGAGTGAAGAAGGAATCATTTTACTTAAATGATAGAATGTAAAAATTCTTAGTCTATTTATATTGCACACATGATTTGGGGAAATCCACTCGTATTTTTAAGTCATGAATCTCATGCAGAAGAATTTGTTTCTTTTCTAGAAGAAATCTATGAACTATTGTGGAAATCATCTTATTTGGTTACAGAGGAAAGAATTACAAGGTGAACTATTATATTAGTTGTATGATACCATTAACATTGACAATCATGCAAAGATCTGTGGTGTTTCAGATGCAATAAATCATATATGATCCCTTTGTACTGATTAATAATTTAATCCAAGAACAGAAGATATGTGAGAATACTAAAAGAGAGATAAATCAACTTTTTAATAAAATTGCAATTTTTAAAGTATTTCTCATTTTGCTTAGAAATTTCCTCAAGGCCGTACAAAACTCAGGTCATGTACTATTAAAGATAAGATAAAAGGAGTGGGGAATATACTAGCAAGTTTATCCTCTTTGAATGATAATTATTTAACATAAATTTTCTATACTTTGTGGCTATTCTTTTGAATGTTAAATAAGAATTAGACAATTTTATTAATGTTGATAATGATATGGCATTAATCAGTTTGGGCTATTTTCTTTTTCTGCTTTGTTTTTTGAGACAGGGTCTCCCTCTGTCCACTCAGGTTGGAGTGCAGTGGTACAATCATGGCTCACTGCAGAGTCTACCTCCCAGGCTCAAGTGAGCCTCCCACTGCAGCCTGCTGAGTAGCTGGAAGGACAGGCATGCACCACCGTGCCCGGCTAATTTTTAAATTTTTTGTAGAGATGGGTTCTGACTATGTTGCCCAGGCTGATCTTGAGCTCCTGAGCTCAAACGATCAGCCCATCTCAGCCTCCCACAGTGCTGGGATTATAGGCATGAGTCACTGTGCCCGGCCAGCTTGGGCTATTTTTAGAAGGGTGGATATTACTCTGCTTTATTATATAATTAGTATTATATGAATACATTTCAATACATTTTGCCTTCTTTGAGGTGCCAGTAAAACTTCCAGGTATAAAAAGCTAAGTCGGAAGTTGGATAGATTCATCTTAGAAGCTCAGAGGAAAGATCTGAGATTATACTGTGATAAAGGAGAACCAATTCCAGTTCCGGACAAAGAAGGGAAGAATAATGATTTGGTCGTGAGTGTCAAATGTTGCTGACAGGTTAACGAAGATGAATACATCAGCAAACCAACGGGAGTTTTACATGTAAATGTCCTCAGTAACTTTGGCAAGGGAAGTTTTGGTGGAGAAACGGGGGCAGAAACCAGACCGGAGTGGTCTGAGGAGTAAATAAGGGAATAATGGAGTTAGCAAAAAATATAGCTCTTTGAAAATTTTGTCAGGAAATAAAAGTGCAGAGTCCAGCGTCTGGATAGGGAAGTAGGGATGAGACAGAGTCTTGAACATGTTTATTTTAATGGGAACAGTGTAGAAGAAGGAGAGAGATTGGAGGTATGGGTTTCTGAAAAGGAAGGACGTGATGGAGGAGGTGGTCTAAGAATAGAGATTACCCATAGCTAGTGGGAAGGACGACACACGCATTAACACAGCTAAGGCAATCTCTGTAGGACACATACAGATACGGATAGGTTTGTAGATTTGGAAGGGAAAATTGAAGGAAGTAGCAAGAAAAAGTTTCTGTTTTCTTTGTGAAAAAGGTGTGGCCAGAGTCGTTAGTGAGGATTTGAGGAAAAGAGCAAGGATTGAAATGTTGTTTGTGGAGAAAGAGAGAGAGAGAAAGAGAGGGAGAGGTCAATATTAGACTAGGTAAGTATTAGTGACTTAGAATTTGTAGTATCTTCAAACTCCTAAAATTTATGTGTATTATATACATGAATATTACTTTCTAAAAATCAGAAATCAGGTATAATCTGTTTTAAGGGAAGGTCTAAGAAAGATTCGACTGTTCTCTTCTCAGGCCCGCAGTTTTGGTGTGTGTGCCCTAATGACAGCATTTTCATGGCAAAATTTAGGAACACTTTTTGACCTTGAAGAAAGGATTACTTTAGCACTCCAAAATGTATGTCCTATTTGCCATGACTGAAGAGCGCCTGCTGTCCTTACCCAGGTGTCCTTGGGCTGGCACATTCTTTCTGCTCTGCTAAGCATTCTTTGGGCAGTAGAGTGAGACTGAAAGTGTTAAACAGGCCCTGAAGATGGAAGACTTCAGTTTGCTGACTTTGAATTATAAGAAGGTTAATATGTCCATTTCACTAGAAACCCTAAATTTCTGCTTCCCATTTGACTTTTGGGAGTGTTTACTTGAAGGCACAGGGATCTTTATAAGACCAAAGGAAACTTTTAGTTCAGGTACTTAAAATTTTTCTTTTTAGCTGCAAAGCCATTTTGCAAAAAAAAAAAAAAAAAAAAAAAAAATCTGGCATTAACAAAGAGAACTATTCTGATTGCAGTGGACATGGGGGAACCCACCCACTCATTCCTTTTCTTTCCCTTCCTCTTCATCCCACATTCAGAAAGTTCCCCTGAGACATCCTCATTGAATCTGGTGGTTCCATTGAACATTGTTTGAAAAGTACAATTCTAGGTGATCACAGCTATATTGAATTTCATCAAAATATGTAGTTCTTAAGATAAATTAACTGTGGTTTGAGGATAATTTTTTTCTTTACAATTAAAATACGTTAGTATCTACTTTAACCTAAAGCATACATTCTTACATTGATAATTTTAGTGGTACAGATACTAATTTTACCAAAAAAGGTAAAAAAAAAAAAACAAACAAAAAAACCCGCCACTACTGAATATATTACAAATCTGGGATTTGAAACGCCAAGCACTCCTTTTACTTAATTTTGCTGATCAGGATTACCGAAGTTCATAAATGTGGAACCCTTCTCTAAGCTCATGAGTAGAACTGTTCTTCATTATCCTCGAAGGGCAGACATACGACTGTGGCAGGGAGGATTAATTACCTGGGTCTTGAGCAGCCGTGAATGCATGTAGTATGAGTTACCAGTGTTGCTTTTCCATTAGGGTATGACTTTTTCTAGGGCTAAAAACATCCATAAAGTTGGAATTGAAGTTTTTAAGAAAACCACACTTTTATGTTAGAAAGTAGATATTGATAAGGTAGAGAAGCCAGTACAAGAAATGGTTAAAAGAGGGCTAAATTGGAGTATGAAGAACTTGCTAACAGAGTTATAAAGACAAATTAAAGAGGACAGTTTAACTTGAGTTGCTGTTAACAGTCATAGCAGTGCAATGAGGCACATATTATAAACTTGGTTTTATATTTGATGAAATGGAGTCTTATACGGGTTAAGTAGCTTGTCAAACGCATACAACAAATCACCAGCAAATGTGGCAGAGCAAAAATTCAGATCCAGATCATTTTATTTTAAGGCCAAAATGAGCTGGTAAAGTCAGACCCAACAAATAGACAGCTAGGATAAGAAATAGTTGAGACTGGGAAGCAAGTTCAAAACTGTGAGAGACATAGCAAGAAAAGGGCTGGTCTTCAAAATAAAGAATGCTACTCCAGTCAAATACCTCCAATGGCTCCCTGTGAAAAACGTGGCTGTGAGAGTCCAATGAAAGTTTCTATCTTTAGAAACTGCTTCCTCTTTAGTCACTTCCTCCCAATCTTCCCTCTGAATACTGTAATGACTAGAGTACTATCTCTGCGGGACTTGGGCCTCTTGGGCTTATGCCACCAAAAGCTGTTAATATTGAGGTTGGATGGGAAGGTCTCTGGCTTCCTGAGGGCTCCTGGTGGTGTCCTGACTTTGGAAGTCTGGCTCATTGATTGGGGTTGGGGGGCCTTGTCATTTCAAAATTCAGTTCCTACTGAAGGTGAAGCAGCTCAGCCTGGCCTGCGTCCCTCCATCTTCCATTCTGTTGTATATCCCTGAATCACACATTAAGATCTGTATCTATCGGCACATGAAATCTTGTTCTAGTTATACAGAAGCAAGTCACAAAAAGAAATGAGGATAATGAAAATGGTTAAATATGAAATCCTATGGACCAGATATAAAATTTTGTCTCAAGTTTTTAAAAGTTGTTTTCAAGGCCTAGGAGGATCACTGGGATAACCGGAAGAAAACAGTGAAGAGTAAGCTTTTTAGATACTGGGGGATAGAATACTTACATTAACATGATTATTGATAAGTGTACATTTCTGTTTGCATGTGATGCCAACAATCTTTTGTATACTTCAGTGGTGTTAATTTCCCATCTGCTTGTGTAAATTAGGTGTACTCTTTGAGCCATTTCCTGAAGTGATGGAAAAGTTACCCTTTGTTCTGGTCAATAATTGTAAAATAATTTGCTTAAATTTAGGTATCCGAAGCTTCGTATTTTCAGGAATTCTTTTTCCTGAAGAATATATATAATTGGGTGTAATGATAGAGTTAGCTTTGTTCATTGTAATCCATTTATTGTTTCTAATGATCAAATCAAATGGGAGCTTTCTAGTTTCTGTCTCATCTAAATTTAATAGATATATTATCCTTATATTACTGTAGCTGTGTTTTATATGCAGTTCTTGTGACCAGAGAAAATAATTCTCTTTTGTTTCCTACTATTTTTTTTGTTTTGTTGTGTTTTGTTTTGGGTTAAAATGGTTTATAATCTACATTAAAACTTTTTTCTGTCCTTATATGAAAAAAGATGAAAATGAAAATAAATGGAAGTACCATGGATTTTTCTGAAAGAATTTTGGTGAAAAAGTATTCATTCTGTGATGAGTGTTTCTATACCCTACCTGGAACCAAATAAGGATTTTGTGGTCAGTCTATGTATAGCAGAGACTGTGTAGAAGGTATTGATATCTGATAAAAGTGAACAAAGTTCTAATGAGCTCATTCATTATTTGCTTTGAAAAAGCAAGTAATTTTTGTTCCTTTTCCATGATTTCTCCGTTTAATTCATATACATTAATTGTAATTCTAGAAATGCTAGTAATTCTTTATTATAGTTACTGTGATGGTCATAGAATTAATTAAGGGTACAACAGTGCCATTTGTCAATTATTTTCAACCATATTCTTTAGTGTTTAAAATTTTGCAAACAAATAAATAATAGAATAAGCATGTTTTTCTTGGGCAAATGGTACAGACTTTTTTTCACAAACTTATATGAATCACAGTGCTCTCCAATGTCTGCATTTACATGCTTAGAGGCAAAACATTTAAAGAAACAGGATCTTAGCCTAATCAGTGAAGTAAATCTGAAAATATTGATCTCACAGAAAGGATCATGCCCTCCTCAGCATGAATCTGGCCCTCTTCATTTTGCTTTCATCAGCTGGGGCTGTTCAGTGGTGCAAAGAAAACATTGTAAAATGCTTACTGCTTTTAGAAGTGCTTCCAAGTCTTTTAAATAATGGTAAGGGTTGCAAATCTTATAGGAAGGACCTATCACAGAAAAGCTTTATTCAGTTGCACAGGGAATGGTGAACTCCAGTTACTGAGAGCTGCTCTAAAGAGAAATACTTATAAGAAAGGGGTACTGAAGTATTCATTATTATAAAACTTAAAGAGAACAATTGTGTGTTTCATTGCACATCTAAATCTAATATCTGTAAAGGGGGTCTGTGGCAGCTAGCAGAGGAGAAAGTGCAATTCTACAGATGGATAAAAAGGACCTGAGAATTCTCCAGCAAAATGGGTTGTACTTGGCGGATCTGCAGATCTGCATATTTCTGCTCAGTACAATCAGGCAAACACAGAGACTTCCAGAGGAGCTAATTATCTTTTGTGTTTTTTTTTAACCTTAGAAAGAGAATAATATTTGGAAGACAACTATTAAGAGATGTTAAAGGCAATGTTTAAAAAATGTTGAAAAAGAATTCTATGTTTAGCCTTCTTTTAAAAGTTTTTAATACCCATTTTTGCTCTCAAAATAATTTATCATAATTTGCAGAGCTCAAACCATTTGGTTTATAATTTGAAGACTTTTATTATTTGCCATTTTCTTTCTTTTTGTAAAGGATTTTGACTAGTCTAGCTATTTTTCCTGTTGAACATGTAGAGTCAGTATTATCAGTCTCCCTGTGTTTCCTGGGCTCGCCTCAAACTCCTGGGCTCTAGCGATCCTGCCACCTCAACCTTCTGTACACAGTATATTTTTATGTTAAAACAGTTATTTTACTTTGTACTTTTACTTATTCTAAACTTTCTTAATACTGTGTTTCTGATCAGGCTTAATTTTTGAATAATGCATTTTGAAACTTTATGTTCTTCCTCCCAACACCCCTCAAGACGGAGTCTTGGTCTGTCACCCAGGCTGGAGTGCAACGGTGTGATCTTGGCTGCAACCTCAACCTCCCAGGTTCAAGCAATTCTCCTGCCTGAGCCTCCTGAGTAGCTGGGATTACAGGCGCCTGCCTCCACGCCTGGCTAATGTTTGTATTTTCAGTAGAGTTGGGGTTTCACCATGTTGGACAGTCTGGTCTTGAACTCCTGCCTCGTGATCTGCCTGCCTTGGCCTCCCAAAGTGCTGGGATTACAGGCATGAGCTACCGTGCCTGGCTGAAGCTATATGTTCTTGAATTTTGCTCAGTTAAGTTTTGGAATTTCTATATGAGTTTAATACCTTGAATTATCTGAATAGTTCAAAAAAATCTCTTTATATCTTCTATTTCCCTCATCTGTACAAATTTACAGATTGCCTCATCTATAAACTTGTTAGATATGTATCACAAAGTTGTACAGGTGTCCCTATTTTTTTGTTCAGTAACTTGAAAGCCCTCTTTGGAAGTCAGAGAGAAATTATTACATAGTGCATGGACTAGAGTTTGAAAGAGATTCAAACCTTATAAAAATGAGTCAATTTGCCATGGAATTTAGAGAAATACAGCATCTTTGAAATATTTTTTCTCTCTCTATTTTTTAATATTAGAGAACTTTTCATGGATATTTATTTTTTCTTTTTTTAATGGGAATATTTTGTTGAATAATAGTAACATCTATAATGCTTACTTCCTACTAAGGAACTCAGGCATATCACCCTTTGAGATATATTTTTTCATTTTTTTTTTAGGTAGATTTTTATTATCCTTATTTTGTGAAAGTGGAAACTAGGGCTTCTGTAACTTATTTGGGTCACATCAGTGGTGGTTCAACTAGACTTCAAATCTACCTGTCTGACTCCAAAACTCATGCTTTTAATCATGACATCAAACTTAACTTATACATCTAAATACATCCTAGATACATCTATGTATCCAAATGTAAATTGTTTTACATGAAGATTATAATGAGATGCCCATTTGTGTTACTGTTATTATATCAGTCATTTACAAAATTGATGTAGGTTAAAATTAGATGTGATTGGATATGGTATCTAAAGTGAACTAAAATCTGGCCAGGCGTGGTGGTTCATGCCTGTAATCCCAGCACTTTGGGAGGCTGAGGTGGGTGTATCACTTGAGGCCAGGAGTTTGAGACCAGCCTGGCCAACATGGTGAGACCCCGTCTCTACTAAAAATACAAAAAAAAAATTAGCTGGGCATGATGGCACATGCCCGTAATCCCAGCTACTCAGAAGGCTGAGGTAGAAGAATCACTTGAACCCAGAGGTAGAGGTTGAAGTGAGCTGAGATGGTGCCACTGCACTCTAGTCTGGGTGACAGAGCAAGACTCCATCTCAAAAAAAAAAAAAAAAAAAGTGAACTGGAATCTGATTTTTCCCCTATTTGCTTACTTTTCTTTCTGTGGTCTGAGAGAAAAAAAGGACAGAGCCCATGTGGCTTCACATTGGGAAGAAGTGACAACCACTGTTTCCTAAAATTTAAAGCTAGATGGGCCTGGAAAGAGCTGATATTACCCCTGATTCTTTTTTTTTTTTTTTTTTTTTTTTTTTAGACAGAGTTTCGCTCTTGTTACCCAGGCTGGAGTGCAATGGCGCGATCTCGGCTCACCGCAACCTCCACCTCCTGGGTTCAGGCAATTCTCCTGCCTCAGCCTCCTGAGTAGCTGGGATTACAGGCACGCACCACCATGCCCAGCTAATTTTTTGTATTTTTAGTAGAGACGGGGTTTCACCATGTTGACCAGGATGGTCTCGATCTCTTGATCTCGTGATCCACCCGCCTCGGCCTCCCAAAGTGCTGGGATTACAGGCTTGAGCCACCGCGCCCGGCCCTGCCCCTGATTCTTTAGAATCAATATCTTGTATCACAGTTGAAATGATTGTCAAAGATAAGAACATAAGGTTTGTCTGTTGGGGATACCTGAGGGAATACGTGAATTTGAAGATGTGAATTCTGTTTTTGGAAAGCTTAATACAGCAGAGTCTGATATAATGGCAAGTGACAGCTGCTTCTGGGGCTGAATCCCCATGAAGTCCCCACTTTCTTCTGAATAATTACTAGAAAATACATCTAGACTAAAGTTTATGACTAAAATTAGGGCCTATATGTTCTGCTATTGAGTTGAGTTACAGAAATTAGATTTCATGCCTTTCCTAGTTGTTACTGTTCTTTATACAGCTTACATATTTTCTACAGCAGGAACCTTCTTAATGTTGAGATCTTCAGGGACTCAAAGTTCATGATGGGAGCTCAGCAAATGTACTGGGATAGATAGATAAATGGTGTTTGTGTGCATCAAACTTGATCTAAAGACCACTTTACCAAGAACATGAGACCCAACAGAAAAGTAAGACTTTAAATAGACTTTTTTTAAACGATAAGTTTCAATGAAAAATATAAAATGGGCTCTATTTTAAATTTTAAAGACGTGTAGCAAGATAGTATGAATTATTTTTACATTTGGCTGGGCACAGTTAGTCCCAACACTTTGGGAGGCCGAGCTGGGTGGATTGCTTGAGTCCAGGCGTTCAACATCAGCCTGGGCAACGAAGTGAATCCCTGTCTTTACAAAAAATCTACAAAATGATAAGCTGGGCATAGTGGTAAACACCTGTAGTCCCAGCTGCTTGGAAGACTGAGGTGGGAGGAACCCTTGAGCTTGGAAGGATGAGGCTGCAGTGAGTTGAGATTGCACCACTGCACTCCAGCCTGGGCAACAGAGTGAGATTCTATTTCAAAAATAAATGAATACATACATAACAAATTTTTTCTTCAGTTTATTTTAGAATTTAATCTTACGTTTGCTTTCATTATTGAGGCTTTGCAATTTTGTTACTGGGCGCATGAATTTGCTTAGTATAATTATTATACAAGTATATACTTACTATAACAGTTGCCTATTATCACAGAATTTTATATGCGGAACATAAAAAATTAATATATGCAAACATTTTTCCATTCCTGTGTAAATCTTTAGTGTTTTTAATTGTCAGATATTATTGATATTTAGATGCTGCATTGAGAAAAGCTGATATGTGAGTTTCATTAAGCTAAAAAGTTTTTGTTAAACTACCCAGTAAAAATATATTTGTTTTATAGCTCAAATAGCACTGTTTACTTGTGAGTTTTGAATGTTACAATTCCTGAATTATTAAACCAGTCACATGAATCTGTAGGATTTTTGTGTTCTGACATGGTTCTGATGAAGAAGTGGGCTAATATTAAGCCTAACAGTTTATGGATATAAGTGACAAAAATCTGCCTTTTTCAGTTATTGAAAGTTACTACTCTAAATGGACTATACTATAGCAACTGAGCAGGACTGTATCCTCCATGACAGAAAATAGGAGAATGCGGGGTTATTAATCAAAATCACCTTTAATGTGCATCACAATTCTACACCTAAACTACAGTTATGAAGCAGAGGAAACTGATCTGTAAAAACCTGAATAATCGATGCATAAATAAAATTCCTGCCTTTATTAAATAGTTAGGTATTTCAATGAAACATTTGTAGTCTGTATATTTAGTAGCAGTTTGGATAGCAATGTTACTGTGAGTAAAAGTGACAACTTTCTACCAAGACCTTGTTCTCCTTATTGTCTGGGATTGAGTCACTTTCATATCTCCTGTTCCTAGCACAAGGTTGGACATGTTAAAAAAGTAAAAAGCAAACAAAACCCCAAAACTCTGATATACATTTGTCAGATAAATGAATAAATGAGGATTTATGAGAATATCTTCAACCAGTATAATAGCATCAGGATTTTCTATTCAATGTATTTTAATAAGCAATTCAATTATATATCAAATTATATATCTTCTTCTTACATATATACGAAATACTGTGGTAGGTACTTCAGTGGCATTAAGATATGTTAAATAGGGCCCTGATTTTTAGGAACTTAGATTCATAAAGAAAATGTATAGGGACAACTTAAATTCCAGTGTCATAAATGCTAAGGGAGCAGAGAGGCACAGCTTGAATAAAGACCAGTGGATATTCTGGAAACGAGCAAGAGCAAGTGCAAAGGTAGGGGGATGTGTGAAACGTGCAAATTCCAGAGCACCAAGTCATTCTGGGTAGCTAGACCTCAGGGTTTATGGAAAAGATACTTTATGCTACCAACTTTCTGCTAAAGCTACAAGTACCGCAATGGAAAAGAGCTTCTAACAGACTCTTTATTGATAACTGTCTTGAATCTAAAATGCATTCCTTTTCATATTACATCCTGGCCAATTCTACAGGCTTTTAATGCTCCCAACTTCCAATGTTATTGCTTATTCTCCTATTTGGGATTTTGCTTTATAACTTTAGATTTGATGTCCTGAAGCAATATAGTTATCCTCCACCACCAATACTGTTATGACTGGAATCCCTGCTGTTGATACGAACTGTAGGACTACACTGGAGGTAAAATTGGAAAGAAGAAAAGGTGGAGCTCAGATCATGAGGGACCTTTATTCCATGTGTTACATGTTGAAAGTCTAAAGAGAAGAAGTGACATTGACAATAAATCTCCACTGTTTGGTTATTAAGATATACTGTTAGATGACACACGTCTTGGAGGTTTATCATGGTTCAGCATTGGATCCTTACTTTGTAGTCTCAGAAACTAAGTTTGTCAGTGCACTGAGAGGAGAGCCATCCCTTAGGGGTGATTTCACTTTAAGTAACCTCACAGGAAGTGATGTATAAAATGGACTTTCAATGTATTGTCACATAAAATTTGAATAGTTGGGGCACATGAATGTGATGTTCTGACTTTATGGGTCAATGAAATTATGTGGGAACAAAATATTAGCCAAGAGGTTTTTACATAAGCATGAGACCAGAAGAAGGGAAAAGAATGATATAATTTGATTGTTAATGGCATCAGACTCATATCTCAAAGCACTACCTGCCCTGAAAAAGATTATCTGGCTACCAGGATTGGAGTGCTGGAGATTTGGGGCCTGCTCATTGCTTCCCTTGCTTGGACTGGCGCTATCAACATCTTTCTTCTCTGTCTCTGCTTTACCTTTAGGTTCTTCATGCTTTTAGTCAAAGCAGTCTTCTGAGTAGTCACCTATTTAAAAGGTAAATGGGTTTTATTACACAGGCCATCTGATTTATCGGGAAAGCTGCCTGGAAAAGCCTTGAGAAAGGCTCTGAGCTCAGCCAAGCTCAGGGGACTAGCATGCTCCTGAGGTGGTGGTTGAGGTCTGCCCAGGCTCAGGGAGGGTGGAATGAAGATTACTTGATGCATTTGCCATCCTTGCATAAATAATTCAGGTTATGAAAGCACCCGAAAAAAACATAAGTAGGATCAACAAGTTTTCATTCAGTGAAAACAAAAGATGATGAGGTCCCCTTCCCAGATTTGTCGCACCCACTCTCACTCTGAATGTCAGCTATGTGGCAGTAACGGGGAGACGTGGCGGAAACATCCAACTCTAGACGCTAGTTTTCTATGATCGCCTTCACCATGGTACTGCGTTTGTTGACTGAGTGAATATTATTTTTCCTGTTTGAAGAATAGAGAGGAGAATGATGCCACACTCTAACAAATAAAACTAAAAAGCATGGCAGTAATATTAATGACGCGGTCTGCTGTCTTCTTAAGTGTTTTGAATGTTATTTGGCATATCAACAGAATGAAGAGTTTTGGATTGCAAATGATTTTTTGTATTCTTTGATTTTCATGCTATTTGCTTTCTGTTTTTGAAAATTTTTTGAAGATTTTCCATGACAGTTTGTTTTGCTAAATTCCCACTTGTTTGTTTGCTGGGCTGTTGTTTACTTGGCTACTTCTGGAACTTGGAATTCATGTTTGCATCTGATTATATCTGCATAATTGTTTGAGTTTATATATAGCTAATCAGGGGTGGTAATATTTAATTGACCCCCCCCCATTACTTCTGCTTTCTATGGAATTTCTATTTTCTTTCACTTTTTAGTTAATAAAGATTTATTTATCATCTTCCATATGCAAATACCATTTTAGGCCTGACTAAAGTAGAACTTTCCTCAGCTTAGAAGAAATTTCTTAGTATACTAGAATATAATATGCATATTAGTATTGTCTCCCAAACTTAGCTCCATATTGACAATTGGCAATAGCATCTTTTGTATTAGATGGATTTGCACATGATAGTAAAGACTTGTAGCAGTTATATGGAGCAGAGTATAGCATTAAAGCAATTTATTATTTTATACTTTAGCATTACTCAGCTTTTATCTCTTTATCATAGTTATTTTTATTTGTAAATGTTAACTGTGTTTTTAAGGTATATAAAAACAAGCATTATTTTAAATTAAAAGCTCTGTAGAAACTCACTCATTGATGGTCATTAATGTCGGCTGAAGTCCAACCTGTCAGGTAAGGAAATAAAACAATTAGCTTATTTTATGAAGGTCAATTGAATATAATTAATGAATATACTAATTTTCATGTGTATTTATTTTTAATGTGCCTAAGTATTAACAGTGTGAGATACATAGAACTTTCAATATTCTCTTTATTTTTCTAAGACAAATGAAATAAGCATATTACCACATTTGTTTACCTTAATGAAAACTAACAAGTAGAAAATTCATAAACCAGCATTTTATTCAAACTCCTGTCATAGAAAATAATCACTTCTTTGCTTTAACGTTACTAAATGTTTTGCTAATGTTTGCAAATGTAGCAAAGTGTGGCCAAACTAAAGTTTCCGTTGAGAAATGCGAAAGCAACCTTTAAGCGCTTTATGTCTCCCATTAATGAAGATGGAACAACATTTTAATGCAAGAATAAATATCACTTTGACTAATCAGTCTGTCAGCCTAACTATAGCTTTTCTTCTTACAGCTTTTAATAATTTATTATATTTAGAGTTCAATAATAATTTATTATACTTAGACTTGAATAATAACATTATAGAATTTAAAATTTCCTGGGAAGAGCCTTTTCAGATCATTTGGTCCAATGATATTATTTTAAGTACCGTAGGAGTAAAAGTTCTTCCTCTCTCCAGTTACTGGCAAAATTAGGCCTAGAACTCGTGTCTCCCCCTCTAAGCCCAGACTCTTTTTTACCACTCTATATTGCCTCTGATTTATATGGCATGCGATATCCACCAACCCTTCCTAAGACACAAAGTCAATCTGCATTTGTAATATTTAAGAAGAAGACTCAGCTCACTCTTCTTTTTACCAATATTTATAAAATATGTTGTGTGCTAGCAACAACTACTGAGATGGTTTCAGGGAGAGACGTGATCTCATGACATGAGAGTGGGAAATGTCAGTATATACTGCCTTCCTATAGCCAAAATAAATGCGTTTCCAATCAAAAAATCACTTAAGAAATAATATGTTTCCACACTATTATACATATATCAGATGATGTAGAATGTAACACTAAAGAGACAAAATGTATTTTATTTCTGTTTTAAAAATTTGAACTAAGTACAAAAGTCTTTAAGGATCTTTGCTTAAACATATGCTTTACTTTTACGTATAAATAATATAAATTGAACACTAATATTTTAAATTCTCTTGGATTTCCACAGGATTTACCATATTAGCTATAAATAGTGTGCAGTTCAGCATAGATAAGCCATTTATTTGCTTACTTTTCTTGTATAGTGTGTATTTCATACTGCTATCAAGGATGGTCTGTTCTATTCTTATTTAGTTGAACCTCATATTCACTATACTGTATTGCGCACACATGTACTTGAGGATCAAGGATGTACTCTTCTGCCTCACCTCCCACTTTTGTTGCTTTTAATGCCAAATAGAAAATAGTTAAATTTTACATTTAAAGTTAACCCTAAATTAAAGCTGTTGTATAGCTCATGGATCTCTGGTAAAATATTCAGGGAATTTTATTTATTTAAACACATAATGTTATCAGAGTGTTTTTAATAGTGATTAGTCCAAATAAATAATTGAATATATTATTTTAATTTTCTTTCTTTCTTTTTTTTTTTTTTTTGAGACAGGGTTTTGCCATATTGCCCAGGCTGGAGTGCAGTAGCGCAATCTCGGCTCAAACTATCCTCCCATCTCGGCCTTCCAAGTAGCTGGGATTACAGGCATATACCACGCCCAGCTAAGTTTTGTATGTTTTGAAGAGACAGGGCTTTGCCATGTTGCCCAGGCTGGTCTCGAATTCCTGAGCTCAAACAATCCTCCTGCCTTGGCCTCCCAAAGTGCTGGGATTATAAATGTGAGCCACCATGCCCGGCCAATTATGTGTATTATTTTCTTATGATAAATACTTTCTGCATTAGGTCTCTTTATGTTTTATGCTGTTATATAATCTGACACAAAGTTAAGTAGAAATCATTTTGAGGAATGTGAGGTACTATTCCTCTAATTATTTTTTAAAGAGATGGGATATTGCCATATTGCCCAGGCTAGAGTACAGTTGCAATTCTCACACTACAGCCTCCAACTCCTGGGCTCAAGCTATCCTCCTGCCTCAGCCTCCCAGCTAGGACTATAAACACATGCCACTGCACCTGACTTCTAATTTTTATTAAATTTTTAACGGAGAATTAAAAATACTATTCTATGTTTTTTTTTTGCATTATCCACCATTTTTTCCTGTGTTTAAATGTTTGTTATCATGGCTGCTAAGAAAAGTTTATTACTTTTTCATTGTCAAATGTCAAATAGCATGATATTCTATGGCTACTACTTGGAATTTATAGCAATGAAGCTTTAATTCATTTGTCTTTGAATATGTCTGTCTGGGAACTGCCATCTGACAGATACCAGATGGAATAGAACCCTGGTCTGAAAGTCGCAAGCTTCTGATGATGGTGCCAGCTCCACTGCTGTTTAGCATCATGGCCTTGGACATCTGACTAACATCTTTGGACCTGTTTCCTGAGCTGTTAAATGAAGACATAGAACTGGAAAACTTCTAAAGTTGCTTTTGATTCAAATGTTGTAATTCTTGAAATTGTAGGGCTACTCTAACTGGTCTTAGGTGTGCCCACAGACACCAGTCTCTAGATCCCTTGGTTTCCTTTAACTGGAGATTTAGAGAGGGAAGACTGGCTCTTTCTTTGGGAGTTGTGAGCACAGAAAGCAATTTTTGAGTAGATCTGTGTTGACCTGCACATTACTTACTCTCATATTAACCCTCTGTAATTTTCTTAAGTGGTTGTTCAATCCTTTTCATGTAGCCCAAGGGTCCTAGATAGGGCTCATGATGCCACATTCAATCTGTGACTGAGTTTTTTTACTGTCCTCATGGGCCACATTTAACAAAGTAATTGACAAGGAATACTTACCAACAATGAAATCCTGTTAATCTGATTTAGCCCAACTAGGCTGTATGTTGAAAACTTTTACCTTCAGCAGTGTTCTCAATACTCTGTAGAAAAAAAAATGATACAAAGAAGTAAAAGACAGGGGATTTGATTTAAAGATACAGTGCATATTCAATAATGTAGTTCTGCTGCGGAATTTTTGAGATAGCAGCATAGACTGCTCAGCCTTGTGTGACAGAGTCAAAGATGGGGTAAGTCAGTTATTTTGAGCAAAGGTTTTATATAGAGCTTATTTGAATATGAAAAGGAAGACCCTAGAAGTTTGATGCAATAATCGATGTAGGCAATTCAATCTCAATATTGTATTTAACTATTTTCAAAACCTGAAAAACAGCTTTAATTAAAAATGACTCTCTAATATTCCTTGTCACTGATACCAACCTAACCAAATCCAAGATATAGTAGAAGAGGAAACAAAGTTCTTATTTTAGGTTATCACCTCTGTTTCTATTATTATAAAGGATAAGTTGTTTTTACTGTTTCTTAAAAAAAAAAAGATAATATCTTACATAATGCTAAGATTTTCTTTTTCTAGCTACAAATAATGCCTTGAATTTATTATTGGACATGTGTGGATTTAAATGTCACAAGTTATGTACTTCCAAAATAGAGGTATAGTTTCATTAATCAGCATGCTGTAGTGGACGCATCATTCTGTCTTTAACGTTTTTATATTTTGACATTTAGTAGCCCTAAATTCAAAGCTAATCCCATTCAACACATAGCACTAAACTAGACATCAGTGAAATTAAATACAGTTATATTCTAGCACTTAAAAATTGCTCTACGGGATAAAATTATTTTAATATTACTTTAATGATGTTGCTTAATTGCCTTTTTCAAATATAATGGTAAAACAATTGACCTAGTAGGGTGCCTGTATGTAGTGGGTACTTAATCTGCCAACTCAAATGTTAAATTCTAAACTTTGGAATTCCTTTGAAAATGAGGCTGATTATAAAGCTAAATGTTGCTGTATTTTTTTTTTTTTTAATGAGCACCTGTCTAATGAAATCCCCAAAATAACAAGCTCAAGTGATAGATAAAGTTGGGGAAAAATAACATAAGCTAGATATTTTTGAAAAGAAAGAAAGATTATCTTTTGCAAATATGAATGAGATATTGAGCAAAAAATTCATGACTGCTCTAAAATTAGAATGTTCATTTTAAGTACTCCCAAAGGGCCAAGTGCTGAAATTTGAACAGTGAAATGAACAAAATGGGAACTAAAATATTAACATTAAGCAATCTCTTGAGTAAAGTTGTAAAAAATAGTATTGGTCACTTTTACTATGTTGTTAAGTTTTAGATATTGGAATAGAGAAGAAGGAGGAATTTGGAAAGGAATATAATAAAACGCCCAAATTCTTGGAATTTGATTCAAACCAAAAGGAAATGATCTCTGAAATTCAGTACAGATTTTAAAATAATAATTCTTCCAGTTGTGAAACACATTAGTCATACCTCTGTTTTAATGACTTGGAAGGTAAATATATAAGTCCCAGTGTAAAAAATGAAGAATGATAGATAAAAATGATTTTAAAGTTAATTAAAAGTAAAGATATACTGACATTTGAAAACTAAGGGCTCTTTTAGATTTCTTGAAACATCTCTAAAAGATGTGAGATGTATATTCATGGCTATCACTTAATCTTAGCACATATTCTGGCTACTGCTGGGTGAGAAAAACAGCTTTTTCAAAGCTGACTTATCAATATTATGATAGCCCCATTTAGAAAACAACCAAATATTTAATAATAAGGAAATTGTTAAATTATGAAATGCCTATGAAATGAGATTTTTATGTAGCCATTTAAAAGTAGCCTTTAAAGAAATTGTCATGACAGGAAAAACATGCATTACTAATAATTTTAAAATTTAAGATATAAAAAAGTCTATCCAACATGTTCTCAACTATATTATTTATATTCATAGAAAAATGCAAAAAAATGCAGATATGATAGTAGGGGTTTTTATCTGGATACATGTAATTTTTCTTCATACTTTAATTTCAAATTTTTCTTACAGTAAATATTTATTACCTTTTATAATTAGAAACTACATTTTTAAAAGCTTGCTGATTTCAAAGTTCACTGCAAATTACAGTAGTGAAAATAATCATTATTGAGTTTATGATAAAAGATAGTTTTTTTTTTTTTTTTTTGGCAATGTACAGGAAAGAAAAGAGCAAATTATGCAAAAATAGCTAGGTTAACCTGAAATTTGGGTCAAATACTTCAGTTCATCTCCCAAGTACAGCAGTAACTATCTTAGAAGAATAACATTCATCTGTTTTCTATCTGCTACAGTACATTGCATAACAAATATGCATGTTTCCTTGTATCATTGATACAAAAGATATATCTGCATAATGTAGATCCTATTGGCTATAGAAATTATGTCCTGAAAGAAAAATTTCACTTGGTTGAAAACCATAATAGCTTCAATCTGCAGGTCCCTGCCAATATGAAATGTGGCATAGTCCTCCTAATTCCCAATGATAGTGATAGTAAGTACCTCAAAGACATTTTTAATTAATAAAATCAAAATACATAAGCTTACTATAAACATTTTGGGGCTACTGGAATGGAATAAACTTGGAAGAACTTTGGGAGATTATTCAGAAGAGTTGGTTGTTACAGAATTATAAGTTTTTAGATTAAAGTTGTAGAGCATGAAATGAGTTTTTTTCCTGGACTTGTCTGGCAATTAATCCATTCTCCCATAGTTGAATGGAACCATAGTCAGCAAACAGAGAAAGCTTTAGTGGTCATGAAAAGAAAATTTGGTGATACCTTTCTTTTAATAGAATGTTTACAAGTAAAGTCAGGCATTAATAGTTTGTGTTATAGATCTCTATAGAAAAATTTCAGAAATCACTTGCTTGAATATTTTATTTTTTAGTCAATAGTGTGTCCCTGTCCCACCTTGGGCTAAAGTGGGGGGAACCTTTATTAGAGTCATTTTAAAAGTGCAGGGACTTGGATTCTGTGCCTGGAGAATCTGATTCAATAGGTTTTCAGTAGTGTCAAGGAGACTGTAAACAAAACAAAGCAAAGCAAAACAAAACAACAGAACAGAAAGCCTCCTCCGGTCATTTTGTTGTGCAGTCCAAATTGAGAATGACTGGGCCATATATGCCAGCCATTGAGGATACAAAGAAATGAGTTATCAGGCAGATCCTCACGTTATTCTCTGAAGAGCAGCTCAGAGTCTACTTTTTAAAATTGGTAAAATATTCCCTTTTCTAATAAAAAATATCTTTTCCTGTCATGAACTCTCCTCCCACATGTTGATGGTTTTTATGTCTATTTTCTGAGGTTCTACTCAGTCAGGAATATAAGGGCAAAGAAAAGGTCAGTGATTGATTCAATTATGTCAGTATAAATTGTCAAAGATCTGAAATGGGCAGAGGAAATCATTGGATGTCTGTTCACTGGAGTGCTTGGGTGTTGTCTAGCGGACCTCTAGGAATTATCTCATTCTATAAGGGTGTGCATATTTGATTCTCTTTCTAGGCTATTTTGTAACTTGTAGAGGTAGATATTAATTTGTAGAAAACTGATATTACAAATGAATCTTTTCCATAGAAATGCTAATACATTTTGCCAAGGAAAACTATAATTAATTTCTGTCCTAGAAAAAAGTAATCCCAGACATTATATTTTATTGCCATGTAAGATACTAACCAGCTTTACATATATTAGCAAAATCATTTCAATATTTAGCATATGTGGTTGTCCATATTATATTAGTCCATTCTTACGCTGCTGTAAGGACATACCTGAGACTGGGTAATTTATAAAGGAAAGAGGTTTAATTGACTCACAGTTCCACAGGACTAGGGAGGCCTCAGGTAACTTACAATCATGATGGAAGGGGAAGTAAACACAGGAAGGAGAAGAATGAGAGCCAAGGAAAGGGAAAGCCCCTTATAAAACCAGCAGATCTGGTGAGAAATTAACTTACTATTACAAGTATAGCATGGGTGTGGGGGAGGGAACCACCTGGTTCCACCTTTGACATGTGGGGATTATTACAATTCAAGGTGAGATTTGGGTGGGGACACAGTCAAACTGTATCACATATATATATCAGATTCTCCTTTGAACCAGTTTTGACATCTTACTGATCCTCTCATTGATTAATTAGCTACATAAAATTCTTTACTTATATCATCTTATATCACTATGATAGCTATGATTTTATCTTTTTAAAAATGGTATGTTAGCAACTATAAATCTTTATGTGACTCAGATTTGCTTTTGGAATCGATTTTTCCATCAGGATATTTCTATATCTGTTGCTTTTTCTTTTTTTCTTTTTTTTTTTTTTTTTTTTTTTGAGACGGAGTTTCACTCATGTTACCCAGGTTGGAGTGCAATGGCGCGATCTCGGCTCACCGCAACCTCCACCTCCTGGGTTCAGGCAATTCTCCTGCGTCAGCCTCCTGAGTAGCTGGGATTACAGACACACGCCACCATGCCCAGCTAATTTTTTGTATTTTTAGTAGAGACGGGGTTTCACCATGTTGACCAGGATGGTCTCGATCTCTTGACCTCGTGATCCACCCGCCTCGGCCTCCCAAAGTGCTGGGATTACAGGCTTGAGCCACCGCGCCCGGCCTTGTTGCTTTTTCAAGTAGTGGCTGTTTTCTTACTTATCACTACAGGTCACTGGATTTGGAGATAGGATATATATTCTCTTTGCTTATTGCTGCCTCTTTCAGAAGTTAAGATGATACATACACAGCCTTTCTCTGATATCACAACACTAAAAACCAGAAAACATTTGTACATCATCTGCCATTGCTTTTTCTGAAAAATCTATTTTTTCAAATTTGTCAAGAAAAATCAAATATGTTGCAAGCCATTGGTTACATCATAGTCATTCTCATGTCTTTTACCAATCTATAGTCATAAACTCCATTGCAATCACTGGAGAATCATTCTTTCCTATCACGGCAACAGGCAAAACATGTCAAAGTGATATGTAACTTGTATATATTTCTCTGACTTGTTGTGTGGAGATGTGACTTTGTTCCTGAAACAATTCAAAGATATCCTCTCTTGCTTTCTAGACCAATATACTTTCTCATACTAAATATTCAGAACAAGAAAAAGCTGTCTCTAGATACTGTCTGTACTTAAGAAAAACCCTGCTGTGCCATTAGCCTATACAATTTATAAGCACTTTTGGGTTTTCTAGCAGTCCAATAGGTTGATTCCATTTAAAAAAATAAAAAAGAAGCATATTTTTGGAATATATCATAAAAAGAAACATTTACCAAAGAGTAGAATCATCTGTGACAACCTGTTTATTTAATTTTGGAATACTGATTATAAGTGCCTTTAAAAATAGTACAAATATAGAGAAAATAACACTACACTGGACTTCACATTAAAATGGTTGCTTTATTTTTTTGAACTTACTTTTGTAGTAACTATACTTGCCAGAAGAAGTGTCTTTCATTTTTCTAAGCTGATAGAGTTAGAAAATGTCTTAAATAGAAAAATAATATGGTACTATAAAAATAGTATGGTACTATAAAAAAAAGTATGGTACTGTGAGATATTTCCATTGTCAACCATAAAAATATACATTTTTCTTAAAAGATCTAAGGTATCTAAGGTAGAATTTTTTGGCAATAGTAATTGTTACTGGCTGAATTGTGTCTTCTCTAAATTTCATTAAGTTCTAACCCTCAGTACCGTAGAATGTGGCTGTACTTGGTTATAGGATCTATAAAAAGGGTGATTAATTTAAAATGAAATCATTAGTGTGGGTCCTAATCCAATATGATTGGTGTCCTTCTAAGAAGAGTAAGTTGAGACTCAGACACCCACAGGACAAAGACATACACACATGTATGTAAGAAAGACCACATGAGGACACAGGGAAGAGACAGCCATCTGCAAGCCAAAAGAGAGGCTTCAGAAGAAACCAGTCCTACCTGACACAGACCATGAACTTTTAGCCACCAGAATTGTGAGAAAATACATTTCTGTTGTTTAGCCCACCCATCCCATCTTTAGATTTTCTTGTGATTTTTTTTTTTTTCTTATTTTGGAGATAGAATCTTGCTCTGTCACCCAGGCTGCAGTGCAGTGGTGTGATCTCGGCTCACTGCAACCTCTGCTTCCCGGGTTCAAGTGATCCTCCTGCCTCAGCCTTCGAGTAGCTGGGATTACAGGTGTGTACCACCATGCCTGGCTAATTTTTGTAGTTTTGGTGGAAATGTTGGCCAGGCTAGTCTTGAACTCCCAACATCAGGTGATCCACCTGCCTCAGCCTCCCAAAGTCCTGGGATTACAAGCCACTGCGCCCGTCCTCTGTCTTTAGTTTTTTAAATTGAGTTCCGGTAGACTATGACAACCATCACTCAGATTAGTCTATAAATAGGTAAATTTGTACTTACCAGTTAAAATTTCTTTGACTCCTTTCTTTGGTCAAAGTCAACTTCTGCTTTTAGGAAGTCCATGATTTACACTACTATACTTCTCTTATTAGCTTGAAACTGATTGACATCTTATTTATTCATTAGGTAAGTATCTGTTCTAAAAGGGGATTGCAATGAGAAAGGCAAACTTCTTTCAGGATTATGACCAAGTGAAGAAATGAAAGAGCTTTCTGGCAGAGAATCTCCTGAACTTGTTGGCTTGCTGTGTCAAATCTTCATCCATTTTAAGGATTCATTGTGTTATTGTGTTCATGGGCAGCACTGAATTAATCTTTCTTTTTTGCTTTTGTTGTGGCCAACATAGGCACTAGCCAGCTGGCCAGGCTTAGTTTTTCCTAAGAAATCTTCTATTTCCTGACCTCAGATGACTGGTCTCAAGGTGAATTGAGAGATAAATGAGGTCTGGATGACAATGAGTGATTGTTCTTGCATTCAGAGTCAGGCGCCTCCTCAGTTGTTCTCATTCTCACAATCTGCACTGAAGACTTAGCCTTAGCACTCTCTCTCTGAGGACCACAAACCTGATGACGCCCCTCTCTGCATGAAAACAGGCATGGTGACTTGTTCTCTCTTCTTCCTAGAAAGTGGTAACCTATACAGATGTTGAAAGAAAAATTATCCTATGCCCAGGTTATGAGGAGTAGACATTGCCCAGTTAGGAGACTGTGATAGGATCTCTGATTCATAAAGCACAGTCTCTTTGAGTGATTGTCTTGTCACTTGTGAAATAATGAACTTTTTGCTTCCAATTCCACATGATGGAGTTGGTGAACAGACTGTGCTGAAAGGGTAGAGGAATGGAAGGAGGAAGATCTGATCAGAAATGAAAGCTCCCCTTTTTTATAGCCGTTTTTCTGCTCATTGAATATGTGTAGCTGTATCTGGTAGATCACGTCTGTAATCCCGGCACTTTTTGGGGGCTGAGGCAGGCAGATTCTTGGAGCCCAGGAGTTTGAGACTAGCCTGGGCAACATGGCGAGACCCTGTCTCTACAAAAAATACAAAAATTAGCCAGGTGTGGTGGCATACACCTATAGTCCCAGCTACTTAAGAGGCTGAGGTGGGAGGATCACCTGAGCCTGGGGAGGTCAAGGCTATGGTGAGCCAAGATCATGCCACTGCACTCCAGCCTGGGTGACAGAGCCAGACCCTGTCTCAAAAAAATAATAAAATAAAATAAAATAAAATATTCAAGTGTTGTTGAGGAGGGCTACCTGTACCCAGGCAGGGAAGTTATAGTATGAGGGGCACAGAGGAAAGGCTGGATTTGACGTAAATGGTTAAAACAAAAAGTAAGAATAAGACTTAGTGATGAGGCCGGTGCAGTGGCTTACACCTGTAATCCCAGCACTTTGGGAGGTGGAGGCAGGCAGATGATGAAATCCCGTCTCTACTAAAAATACAAAAAATTCGCCAGGCGTGTTGGTGCAAGCCTGTAATCCCGGCTACTCAGGAGGCTGGGGCAGGAGAATCACCTGAATCCAGGAGGTAGAGGTTGCAGTGAGCCCAGATTATACCACTGCACTCCAGCCTGGGTGACAGAGCAAGATTCCATCTCCAGAAAAACAAAACAAAACAAAACATAAAGGACAACAGACGTTTACATATATGAAATGTCTCAGAGGAGAAAATGAATTAGCCAGGCCTTGAGAAGAACTACCAGAATTTGGTCAGAACACAAGGTCATGGAGGCCTCAAGGTATCAGAGTTGTAGACAGGCAGGAACTCTGATGATTTCTAACAGTTCCTTCAGTCCTTTCCTCGCAGTGATGATAAGAGCTTTAAAACCCAGCTCTGCACATGGCTAGGGAGAAAGACTGGGTGCAGATGACAGGAGGGCATTTTTGGGGAAGTGCTTGAGCAGAGCAGGGCTGTGGAGACCAAAGTCTTAGTCATTGGAAATAAGAGGCACCCTGCAAAACTGAGGTCTTCTCCTCAATCCCATGTTATCATGGACTCAAAATGTAAATCTATGGTTTTTGAGAAGCTGTAGGTTTGCTATAAACTAATGAAAAACTTGATTGGATACTACTTATTTTACATACATTTCAAAGATTCTTTTCTTTTTGTTTTTTTGGTAGGGGAGGACAGAGTCTCACTCTTGCCCAGGCTGGAGTGCAGTGGTGTGCTCTTGGCTCACTGCAACCTCCTCCTCCTGGGTTCAAGCGATTCTTGTGTATCAGCCTCCTGAGTAGTGGAATTACAGGCATGTGCCACCATGCCTGGCTAATGTTTTTTGTATTTTTAGCTGAGACAGGGTTTCGCCATGTTGGCTAGGCTGGTGTTTCAAAGATTTCAACCCTGATAAGTTCCATAAAGGCTCCTGCCCACTTGAAGTGACTGTAGGTTGGTCTTGATGCTTGGAGAATCACGTGATAACTCTTTCAAACAGTATCCTATGCTATTTGAAACAATCCAGATGTCTCTAACTATCTTAATAGGAATTACACATTTTAAACAGGTAGAGTTAATTTTCGCTTATAATTGAAAGCTGACATGAAATCAAAAATAAAATCTTATCATGACTCTAAAATATTAAGAATTACTGTTTAATACAATGTAGGTACTGAATATTAAATTCAATCCATATAGTCATACTTAAAAGACAACATAGAATATTATAGTGTTTCTACTTTTAAGAACATGGACACGGGGAGGGAACATCACACACTGGGGCCTGTTGGGCAGTGCGGGGCTAGGGGAGGGATAGCAGTGGGTGAGGGGATTGGGAAGGATAGCATTAGGAGAAGTACCTAATGTAGATGACCGGGTGATGGATGCATTAAGCCATCATGGCACGTGTATACCTATGTAACAAACCTGCACGTTCTCCACATGTACCCCAGAACTTAAAGTATAATTAAAAAAAAAAAAAAAACTAGCTGTTTATCAACAAGTATTAATTTGTTTTTTAATAAGGGCAAGAAACAGCCGCTAGCCTGCTGATAGTGATAAAAATGACATATTGGGGCTGGGCGCAGTGGCTCACGCCTGTAATCCCAGCACTTTGGGAGGCCGAGGCAGGCAGATCACTAGGTCAAGAGATGGAGACCATCCTGGCCAACATGGTGAAACCCCATTTCTACTAAAAATACAAAAATTAGCTGGGCGTGATGGCGTGCGCCTGTAGTCCCAGCTATTTGGGAGGCTGAGGCAGGAGAATTGCTTGAACCCAGGAGGCGGAGATTGCAGTGAGCTGAGATTGCGCCACTGCACTCCAGCTTGGTGTCTGGTGACAGAGTGAAACTCTGTCTCAAAAAAAAAAAAAAAAAAAAAAAAAAAGACACATTTGGCTGAAATGTTAAATAATCTTAAGGTAGTTTAATTCTGCAGCTGTGACTTTTTTTTTCCTCCCTGTAAAGGGTATAAGTTTTAGTGTTAGTCCAAAGTTTAAGTTGTTGTAATCAGATTTAGTAAAATGTAAGGCCAATGAGAAAGAAAATCTTTATCTGAAAAATATTCCCCAGACTACTATATATAATTTCACTCTTCAAAGATCTCTTTCAATTAGTTTTTAAAATAGTTTAATAGTACATAATATTAAAATTTCACTCATGTAAAATGAGTGAAATTAAAGGAGTCAACTTCATGTTACTTTTGAAATTCTATTTCTTTCTATAATATTCAGAATAATGTAAAAGTTAAATGAACCACCAAGATCAACTTTCTCTTTCTTCTTTGCCTCTGTTTTCTACCTTTTTCTATTTGGTTTTAATTTCCATGGTATAGCAGAAATAAGAATGGATCAGATGTTAAGGGGCATGATTCATGCATGAATTAATTATAAAAAATGTTTGGCTATAAGCAGGGAAATTTGGATATTAAATGGGAATCAGTTGATATTAAGAAATTGTTAATTTTGTTAGCTGTCATACCAGTTCATAGTTATATAAACAAATGTACTTACATATATTTTAGAGACACACACTAAAGGATTTGTGATGAAATGCCAGGATGCCTGGAATTTGTTTTAAAATACTTTAGCAAAGTATTAAAAAATTAGGTGAAGCCAGTGTTATTAATTGTTAAATCTAGGGAATGGAAATATAGGTGTTCACTTTACGAATCTCCCCCTGTTTTTATATATGTCTGAAATTTTTCAAAATAAAAAAATTAAAAACAAAACCAGAGGTAGATATTCTGGTTTCTGACCCACATGCTGCAGCATTGGATATATCACCTAACTCTTCTGATTTTCAATTTTGCCAGTTTTAAAACTGAAGAAAAAAAGAGCCACCCAACTGTGAGAATCAGATGGTCTAATTCATATGAAAGAACTCTGAAAAAAGTAGAAAGTGATTTTTAAAAATGAGGGGCAAATTATTAATGAAGACATAATCACCTAACTGTGTGCATTTTTTTTTTTTTGAGAAGCAAATTGCAAATTTGTGATAGATCTAAAGGAGATTGACCAAGAGGATGACCATCTGGAAACAACGTCCGTCGTGTGAGAATGGTTAAAGATGTTTGGGAGATTGAGCCTAGAGAAAAGATGATTTGTGAAAGGGCTGGGGAAGTTGGAGCCTGTTAGTTGTTTTGAAATATTCAAGTTATGAAAATACACCTAGTGTAGTCCTGGAAGACAGAATTGTGACAAATTTATGGGAGAATAAAGTAGAAGGTTTGGGTTCAGAATTTGGAAGAACTTCTTAATAGAAATTTTTGCAAGATAGAATCTAAGTGTCTTGTATAAGACGATTTCCGTAATTGACGTTTTCAGTGGAAGTTAGTGACCAACTGTAGAGCTGTGCTGAGGAGTTTCTGTCTTTGAGCTTGAGGCTGGATCCAGCTGAGCTTGAGAAACATTCCAGCTGTCTGTGGCTTCATGAGTCCCTGTTGCTCCATATCTTCCTACTTTTCATTTTATCCAGAACATTACTCTCTTGACATTCTTTTCTTCTCCCTCCGGTCTCCTAATTCCTCTCTATTTGAATTTTTAGTCAACTTTTCTATACTTTCAGCGTTTGTCAATTCAGTGGTATTTATTAGATTCCACGACCACATTTCCTCTTTCAGCCCCACTTCCTCTCCTCAGTCTTTATTGTATTTATTTCTTCCCATTTTGTTAAACATATGGTTACAGGATATAATTAATTTATAAGAACTATTGGGCATTCTCTGAGTGTCAGGCAATATTTTTAGGCACTGGAGATTCAGGACTGAAGAAAACAGAACATCCTTGCTTTCCTGGTGTTTATATTCTATGGAAGGTGACAGAAAATGAAATATATGCTATGTATATGTGATATATATATTACATTTATGATAAGTTCCACGAAGAAAAATATACGAGAGTGATGGGAATAGGAAGGACAGAGGAGGGGAAGTTCTTTATGTAAGACAGACAGGAAGGTCATTCTGATTAGATGACATTTGAGCAGAGATATGAAGGAAGGAAGAGAATAAACCCTAGATACTGGAGGAAAGAACCTTCCATATGTGTTTACTGTGGCTGGAGTAGGTAAGCAAGGAGGAACTTTAGGAACCAAAGTCAGAGAAAGTGTGCGTGTGTGTGTGTGTGTGTGTGTGTGTGTGTGTGTAGAGGGTGCAGTTGGGTGCTAGAACATATAGTGCTGTATAAGTTCTTGGCTTTACTCCTAGTGAGATGGGGTGCCACAGGACAGCTTCTGAGATGTGACATGATCCAAATTGTATTGTAAATATATTTTCTTTCATTCAGATTTACTGCTTTGAGAAGTGAAAGTTAAACAAAATCTCAGTGTAAAGCTGTGAAGGTAAATATACCTGGTTTATTTGGATCACTATTCTTTGAGTTCTTTTGATGGGGCAGGCAGGCATAGTGCTCAGTTCTGGGATAAAGATGTTTGAGCCAGGTACTTGCCTTTGAGATCATCCTTCTGATGGTGTCTTGTCTTCTTAGTTCTGTTATTTTTGAATCACACAATAAGCATAACAATGATAATGACAAATCCCCTTTGAGAGTCTTGCACAGTTAATACAGTGAAGAATATAAAAATAGGCCTAGCACTTTGGGAGGCTGAGGCGGGTGGATCACGAGGTCAAGAGATCGAGACCACCCTGGTCAACATGGTGAAACCCCGTCTCTACTAAAAATACAGAAAAAAATTAGCTGGGCATGGTGGTGCCTGCCTGTAATCCCAGCGACTCAGGATGCTGAGGCAGGAGAATTGCCTGAACCCAGGAGGCGGAGGTTGCGGTGAGCCGAGATCGCGCCATTGCACTCCAGCCTGGGTAATAAGAGCGAAACTCCGTCTCAAAAAAAAAAAAAAAAAAATTAGCCGGGCGCAGTGGCTCACACCTGTAATCCCCGCACTTTGGGAGGCTGAGGCATGTGGATCACAAGGTCAGGAGTTTGAGGTCAGCCTGGCCAAGAAGTCGAAACCCTGTCTCTACTAAAAATACAAAAATGAGCTGGGCACGGTGGTGGGCACTTGTAGTCCCAGCTACTCAGGAGGCTGAGACAGAAGAATTGCTTGAACCCAGGAGGCAGAGGTCGCAGTGAGTTGAGATTACTCCATTGCATTCCAGCCTGGGCGACAGAGCGAGACTCTGTCTCAAAATACAAACAAACAAAAATTAGCTGGGCATGGTGGCACATACCATCATGCAATCCCAGCTACTGGAGAGGCTGAAGCAGGAGAATTGCTTGAGCTCGGGAGGTAGAGGTTGCAGTGAGCCAAGATCGCGCCACTGCACTCCAGCCTGGGCAAAAGAGTGAGACCCTGCCTCAAAAAAGAAATAAAGAAAAAAAGAACAACCAAGAATATAGAAATAGAAAAGGACAATAAGACCCCTCAAAGAAATATACAATAAGACCCCTGTAACAATCGTTCACAGCAGAAGACAAGGAAAGACATACAGAAATAAAAAATTTAAAATTACAAAGCAACATCAGTGATGGAAAATAGAGAAAGCTAATCTTTCCTGGGACAGGTTAGTCTCAGAAAGACTGTTGCTAAGTTAATCTGTCACTAGTTCAAAATGAGTCTGTCAGTGGCCACTGTCACCTTCTATAGTGCAGCCAGCTTCTGCATTCTTTTTTCCTGGAGTCTTGCTTTGTCTGCCTCTGAAATTATGTTAACTGAAAATTTGTAAAAGGAAGAGCTTCAATATTGTACAGAACCAAATGGTAGATGACTTGGGAATCAAGTGTACTTGGGATGTGAGAAGTAGAAGCAATGATAACACTAATAATATTGAACACTTTCTATGTGCTAGATATTGTTTTAAGCATTCCCCATTTTTAAACTCATTTTACTCTTGCAAACTTATGAGCTACTATTACTATTCCTATTTTACCAACTTGGGGGTCAATAGTCTATACAGGCCATGTTCCAAACTACTCTACTAATAAAGTCTATTTACAATTTTTTGTTTGTTTTTTGAGACAAGGTCTCACTCTGTTGCCCGGGCTGTAGTGCAGTGGCATGATCATAGCTCATCTGCAGCCTCAATCTCCAGGGCTCAAGTGATCCTCCATCTCAGCCTTCCAAGTAGCTGGGACTACAGGCATGCACCGTCATGCCTGGCTAATTTTTTTTAATTTTAATTTTTAGCAGAGACAAGGTCTTACTGTGTTGCCCAGGCTGGTCTTGAATTAAACTCAAGCAATCCTCCCACCTCGGCCTTTCGAAGTACTGAAATGACAGACATGAGCCATCACAGCTGGCCTGTTTGTAGTTTTTAATGGATTTTAGTTTTTGTCCAACAAATAGATCTGAATTTGGTTCTGAAAGCTTACAATTATCTAAACAGGGGTTCGGGGGATAGGTAAAATAGTGATAGGTGATTTTTATCTCACCTTCTATGATGTATCTTTTGGATGGCAGGATATATGTGGGAGCAGCTATGACAGTACTCAAGATATGTGAGTATAGGATTTTCTTTGTAAAACCACAATTATTGTTTTTTTATTTTTTTGGTGGGGGGGGGGACGGAGCCTTGTTCTATCCTCCAGGCTGGAGTGCAGTGGTGCCATCTTGGCTCACTGCGACCTCTGCCTCCGGGTTCAAGCGATTCCCATGCTTCAGCCTCCAGATGGGATTACAGGCGCCTGCCACCACCTCCACCTAATTTTTGTATTTTTAGTAGAGACGGGGTTTCGCCATGTTGGCCAGGCTGGTCTCAAACTTCTGACCTCAGGTGATCTGCCCACCTTGGCCTCCCAAAGAGCTAGGATTACAGGTGTGAGCCACTGTGCCCAGCCTTATTATCTTTTTTGACTTGGACATTTTTCAATCTGATTAGTTTGGTTTCCTTGCCTGAAGCAGTTACATTCAGTATTATTATGCTCTGAAGAAATTCCTATTCTTTAAGCCTAGCCTACCCAAAGGGTCTATTTGCTATGACGTTTTCAGTGGTACAACAGCCCCTCAAATAGCTCATGTAATGGATAATGGGTTGTAGAATGAGGTGGTCCTTAGAAAAGGTGGGCTTTGCAACTTATTAGCTGTCTTTGTGGACATGGGCAAGTTATTCCATCTCTTTGTAACAGTTTCCCCAGCTGTGAATGAAAATAATAATAGAATCTAACTCACAGTGTTGCTCTGAGTATGAATGAATATTTTAAAATACTGATAACAGTTTATGATACATAGTAGGCACTAAGTTAAACAAGTTTAAAAATACTATTTACTATATTCATAATCCCCCAAGCCATGCATTTTCTCTTAGCCAAATCTCTTGTTAGAATCATGTAACTACATGTGTTCACAACAGCACTTTCACAGAGTTTAAATAATTTCATCTTTATAAAACCCTCTCAGGAGAGTAAAGATGCATTACTCTATGTTTTTCTAACGAGAAACTAAGGTTCAGGGTGATTTGGTGAGTTATCCCTGGTCACTCATCTTAAGTGGATCAAAGGTGAACTGGAGCTAGGACTTGAACACATGTTGCTCAATTCATTCTCAGATTTCTTTTTTCCATCATTCTACAGTATTTCTTTTCAGGAGTTCTGTTCTTTCATAGTGAAGAGTCTGTCCACCACCGTATGTGTTGCAGTATGATTGAAATCATACCTGAAGTGTCTTATGTAGAAGGTGGTATGTTCCAGCAATCTTCTTTTATCTAATATTTCTGTATGTTTTTTGTTTTCCCCAAAATGATATATTTAAGCTGTATTTTGGTCACCCCCAAAATCAGGTTAAAAACAAAATTAAAGCAAACAAAAACAATACATTCCAGTGGAAATGAGCGAAGTAACTTTTTATTCTGCTTAATGAGACAGTGCCACCTAGTGGATTTCTTCTAGATAGCAGAGATAAGAAAAGAATTAGAGGAGGCATGAAGATAGAAATGAAAAATGCTGAAATAAATAGAGAATGAAGAAAGGGGAGATTTAAGACATGTCCTCTTCACCACCTTAGAGTCTGTAGTACCATTTTAACAGCTCATCACTGAAATATTACCCTAGGATGTAAGCTCCATGAAGGCAAAACTTTTTCTGTTCTGTTGACCACTGTAGCCCCAGAATCTAGAACAGTACCTGCCACCTAGCAGAAACTCAATTAATACTTATTGAATTAATGTGAACATTGATTTCTTATATTTAAAAAATATTATTTACATTTTTTCTTTTGCTGGAAATTTTTTATCAGTCATATATGAAAACAAATTTGTCAGAGTTGGCGTTTCTTTTTTGTACCTTATAGCTTTGCCCCCTCACTCCTCTTGTAAAGTTAGGATGCTAATATTTTGTGAAACTTAAACATTTTATTTTAAAACCGTATTGGTTGGTGGAAATATTTTCATGGCTATTCTGTTAAATTTGTTTGCTTCTTAGAAATGAGAAAGCTAATAGACATATTAGTGAAGTCAAATTTAGAAGAAACTACTAATTTTAAAAAGTATCAGGAAGTTGTTTCCTTCCTTCCTTCCTTCCTTCCTTCCTTCCATGTATTTATTTATTTTTTTTGAGATGGAATTTCACTCTTGTTGCCCAGGCTAGAGTGCAGTGGCATGATCTTGGCTCACTGCAGCCTCCGCCTTCCAGGCTCAAGCTATTCTCCTGCCTCAGCCTCCTGAGTAGCTGGGATTACAGGCATGTGCCACCATGCCCAGCTAATTTTTTTGTATTCTTTGTAGAGACAGGGTTTCACCATGTTGGCCAAGCTGGTCTTAAAGTCCTGACCTCATGTAATCCACCTACCTTGGCCTCTTGAAGTGCTGGGATTACAGCCGTGAGCCACCATGCCCAGCCAGTTCGTTTTTTAAAATTACAATTTATTTTAAAGTTGGACATTCATTAAAATGACTCATAATTCAAGAAGTGCAAAAAGGCATCCTGTGAAAATTATCCCTCCCTCTATCTGTCTTCTAGCTACCCAATGCCCTTCCCGGAAGCCACCAAGGTTATCTTTCCATGTGTTCTTCCTGAGATTTCTTAGGTGTTTGCCTGTTTATAAAATTGAAGCTATTATTATAAGTAGCAACTATGAAAATTATACCTATTATTCTAAAGAACAAAATTTGATGTAAAACTTAGAGTTGTTTCAACTTGATAATATGCTTTCAGTTATTAACAAAAATGGCAATCTTTTTGAATGAAAAAATCCATTTGGTATCCCTTTGATTATATTTAAATGACAGTTCTTATTTTAGCTTTGTCAATTGTTTAAGTTAGTCTTATAACAAATTTATATTTATATATACATTATTCACACAGATTCCCAGTATGTTGGTTGACAGTTTTACTATGTCATAAACTTCCACCAAGTCATCTCATGTTTTCAGTGCCTTAGTGATTTGCTGCAATCACTGCAGCAAAAGAGAAAAACACAATTATGGCATTTTATTTTCATATCAAATATTTATTTGTCTGGTAGGGCAATTTTGGCTTAATTTCTTAATTTTGCTATTAAGAAAATGGTAAAGAGAAGCCAGATATGTATTAATTTGACAAGTCATTCTTAAATACTCTTATAAGCCTAAAACTGCGCTGGGAACTGTAGAAATCACCTAATTAACTTAGAATATTTGTGGGACAAATTCTACCTAGGGACACACAATAAAAGGAACTAATGACATTAAAAAATTTGACTCTATCTGAACACACACAGGGAAGATCTAATTATTAAAAAAAATTACAGACATGAGATCACTTTCACTGCTGTATTTGGTTGTAATGAGAAGTGATGCTATTAGCATTTTTCAGACTCTCCCAAATGCCAGAGGCATTGAATAGAAAATTAGAATAGCCATCAATATCATGCTGTTGAATAACTGCTGTAGGATTTTACATAGCATATAAACGTCTGAACCATAACTACAATTCTAGCTCAGTATTTACATTTTTAAACAAAAGGATCCAAAATGAAGAAATCTATTGCAAATCTGTAAACTTTTTTTTGCATGAAAAATAATTTTTAGTTCAGACAGCTTAAAGCACATTAATTTGTTCCTGAGGCATCTGTTTTCTCCTGATGAAAGTAAATCCAAACAGGGATTCTCATGTCAAAGAGTATGATTTATTTATGTTCTGAATCACAGCCTTTAATGCTCAGATTTCTTTTAAAAACTTAACATCAATGGGAGAAAGGGACAAATACTTTCAAGTTTCTCATGAGGTTGTTGATAAGATTCTGGCATGTTTAAAGTTGAGAAACCACAAGAAAAATTGTGAAGAGTTTGGCTACTTTGGCATAAAAGTTACCAAATGCACTTTTAAGATGTTCATATTCTTCCTTTATACTGTACTCTATTAAAATCATATGGGCAGAATAATAATTAATAATATGAGAAAATGTTCATGTTATTTTGTTGCCTAAAAAGGATATTAAAGAAGGATATTAACTATATGAACCTAATTCAGTTAAAAAGATTTATATATCATTTTATAAAAGACATATAAAAGATATATAGGTATATATGTGTATATAAAGATATATAAATGTACATATTTATAAAAGATATATTAAAAGTTATATATTAAATATATAATATGTAATATACATATTAAAAAGAATATGAACTGTATGAACTTAATTCAGTTGAAAGGATATATTCTGTTTTGTATACATACACATGTGTCTTTTATAAATATGTCTTTATATATAAATATATAAATATATACATAAAAGATATATAAACTATATAAAGCTAAAATATATATATTTACTAATGCATATATATCTTTATAAACATATCTTTGAATATAAAAGGCTATATAAATATATATATAAATTATATAATCTGTACACATACATAGATATAAATGTACACATATATATCTATTAAACTTCATATTACATATACATGTATATATATGTATTTTTTAATGTATGCACAGGGAAAAATGAGAAGCTACACATCAAAATTTTGTTAGAAGTTTGTTCTTTGCCTCAGTTTCTTCGTTTAAAAAATGAACATAACAGGACCTACTTCATAAGGTTGTTATAAAGATCAAATATAGTAATACTTATAAAGTACTTAGAACAATAGCCAGCACAAATGGTAGCTATTATTGTTGTTTTTATTTTTATATGTGTTTGATAGAACTTGTTTTCATTGTTTCCTTATTTTCCTAATTTTCTGTAATCAACATTACTTTTGTAACTGAGTTGTTTTAAAAACATATTATGTACTTCTAGGATTCTTTAGTTCCCAAGCTCTGTTATCCAAATATTAGAAGGGTAGATAGGATTCTATTATTCTCCTTTGCAGCACAAACTGATACTGCAATTAATTCTCTGAGGGTTGTCTTTTCCAGTAAGCTGGAAGCTCCACTGGGTGGCGCTGTGCTGTCTTCCTGATTTTTGTTTCCTTTGTGCCTAATGTTTTTCCTGTTCCAAGGCAGTGCTCAATAAATATTGGTGGCACGAATGAAAGATAAATATATGTTGAAAGCAATTAATAGTCACTTTGTATTTGTGGGTTAGTTTTATGTGTTATGTCTTTAAATGCTATTAAGCCATTTTGTAGGTGAGAAAACTGGGCAAACTCACAACAAGCAAGGAGTGGGGTCAGGATTTGAACCCAGGGAGTCTTACTTAAAGTATACTGCCTCTTATGAGTAAAATGAGGATAAATGACCAAAGCAATACTATATAAGGAATTACATCAATAATATTGGACCTATGTGAAACATTTATTGGGATAAAAAAAGATAAAGCTAAGAGAGATGAAACAGTATGTGGCACCTCTAGCATGGTTTACAGTGGGTTTGTGTGTGTACACATAACAGATGCTTTTCTTATAATTTTGCAAACAAGTAATTTTTATTTATATCTACTTTAGTCGTATTTATCTTTTGTATTCATTTTTCTTCATAAAATATATTTTTAAAAATTTCCTCTATAACTTAGTCCTAATACTATCTTTTTTAGAGGGAGAGGGGCTTTTAAACTAACTGCAATCTAAAGTATTACCAACATGACAAAGTGCTAAATGGAACTTAGTTTTACTTGCCCAACATATAAACGATTCAACTTGGTAATCATCAATCGCTCGCTTCTTCTCTGAATACGAAAGCTGTGGTTAACAAAGTCATGCTTCTACTCTTACTCCAGTTTTTCAGCCCTTAATCTTCCTTTTTCTTTCTCCAGACTTCTGTGAACAGGGGCATGGCAGAGTCTGAACATATGGTAATGAACCTCTCACTCCGAAAACAGATTTAAGCAATGAGATGGGGCTTCAACAGACAGCTAATTATTCTTATCCTAGACCGTAGGTGCTAATGTCTCAAATGTAAAACTTGAAAAGCAAGTGTATTCTCTGTGAGAACTCTCTCTTGTAACAAACTGTAAGTTCTTTTGCTTCTTTCTTTCCTCCTTTCTTTCTTTCTTTCTTTTTTTTTTTCTTGAGACAGAATCTCGCTTTGTCTCCAGGCTGGAGTGCAGTGGCGCAATCTCGGCTCACTGCAACCTCCGCTTCCTGGGTTCAAGCCATTCTCCTGCCTCAGCCTCCCGAGCAGCTGGAACTACAGGCGCGCACCACCACACCCAGCTAATTTTTTTGTATTTACTTTAGTAGAGATGGGGTTTCACCATGTTGGCCAGGATGGTCTCGATTTCTTGACCTCGTGGTCCGCCCGACTCGGCCTCGCAAAGTGCTGGGATTACAGGCGTGAGCCACCGCGCCCTGCCTCTTCCTTTCTGCTCTTCCTCCCTATCTGTCTCCATCCCTTCTTTCTACTGCTTGCAAATACAGCCTCAATAAACAATTTACTCTAATGATTGAACAGTTGCTGAAAAAACTAGAGTGTTTGGAGAATCAGATTTCTGTTGTTCCTCTCTTTGCTGTTGATTTTCCCTGTGGCTATTGTGCCGTAGCAGAGGAAGCCTGACTGTAAGTCATGAGGTCGGGATTTTGGTCCTAAACTCAATTTCTGTATGATTCTGTCTCCTTATCTTTAAAACAATCGCATTAGAAATCTAAGGACCCATTTAGATCCAAACCCTTCTAATTTTATTGGATATTTTACTACAGATGTATGCGTGTGTACAGATGGCAATGTCAAGATTAACAATGTTTCACAAAAATAACAGTAAAATCCAGCCTACAATTTTTTTCTCCTTTCCCCTTTACCTTGTTTTGCTGTAAACATTTGGGGGATGGGGTAGGGGTGGTGGAAAGGGGAGATTACTGTGAGAGAATATAATTTAATTTATCTTCTGGCACTCTTGTTAACAATTTTTAATTAAGAAACCAGAGTTGGTATTCAGTAACAAGCTTTATGGATGCAAACTTAATTTGTATGACAGATGTAATTTAGATGACTTCAGACTAAACAAAATGGAGATGGGTTTTGGTGGCCCTTAATTAGAGAAGCCTGAGGTCTATTTTGCAGAATTTTTCAGTCCATTGAACTAATATTACTATCCAGCAAGGACTAAAAAACACATGCATAAAGGTTATCCACATAGCAATCAGCCATTCAATCCTTTCCTTTTACTGGATAAACCTTTCACTTACTGTTCCAGGAGGGCCTGGCATGCACCCATTTATTATGGCTTTTTTCTAAGTCATAAATGACATATTGTGTTAGCTGCTTTGTACTATCCTCTTGTCTATTTGTTCACTATGATCTTACCCACAGACTATGGTACATGTATTTTCATTTCCAGTTAATAAACTGAGGAAGTGAATTTTGCAGTTGATAGACCTCTCAAACATAGTATTTTCTTTAACTTGGGTAAATCAAACTATCCATTAATTAGGAATTTTTAAAAACGTAAACAGTTTACTTCCTTCTGATCAGGATAATGGGAGATTACTATTAATAATGAATACATGTAAAAATGCTACAGTACATAAAAGGTATCCTTAACTTCAAGAGTTTAGGAGCTTATTAACCCCGATTTGTCTTTTATGTCCATATTCTCCTCTGTCCCACCCCCCTTCCCCATTGAGACCTCAAAATAGGTGGATATCTGGGGTTTGATGAGCAGGCTAGTTGTATGCACATAAGAATTTGTAGAAAAAAAAATGAAAAGATTAGCTTCTTTGCAGTGAAGAGAGTTAAGTCAGATAACAGAATAAATATATGGCTTGTAGAGAACGTAAGAGGAAATTTGGGAGGGATCTAATCAGTGGACTAGTGAGGACGATACCTTACCTTTAAGGAAATATATGATCTAATTCAGGTAGCTCTCCCTGTGAGAGTTGTTTATTTTTTTAGGAAAGAATATCTTGCTGAAAAAGGCAGTGTTGTATTGAGAGCTGACTTTCCTAGACCAAAAGTGTGATACCAAGAATTTATATGAGTTATTACAAAATATTTAAGCAACGATGTATCAGTTAGAATGGGCTACATTATGCTGTAGTAACAAATAACCCCTAACCTCAGTGGGTTACAATCACGAAGTGTATCTTTTCCTCATACCACATGTATCTTGGGTTGGCAGAGGCTCTGCTTCACATTGTCCTCATTTTGGGCACAGCCTGGCAGAGCCTCTACCATCTGGAATAATGCTGCCTGGCCTGGCAGTGGGAACAAACATAGCAAAATGTGTTCTGAGTGTGAAAGACTTCTCCCTGGAAGTGATACATGTTACTTCTGCTCACACTTCATTGGCCAAAGCAAGTGTAGGAAAGAGCTGTCCCGTCTTGTGCCCAGAAGAAGGAGAACCAGAAATACTGGTGAATTGCACCTCTCAAAACCAAAACAATATTTCTGACTACCATTTAGTATCAAGATTTAAAAAGTAATAATTAGGTAAGGAAAAATGGACATAGTGCCTCATGACAAAAATTATTTAATAAATCTCTGGGTCAGAGCCACCTTTTCTGATTGGTAACCACAAGCAGTCATTCTAAGAAGTGCATTTGAGAGTGCATCCATACACATCAGTTTGAGGAACCCTGACAAAACCAAAAATATCGGTCAAGTCCACATAATCACTGCAAAAAAGGCTTATTTTCTTTATCACTAGGTAAAATAATACAACATGAGTACCTTGGCAGACACAGGACACCACCCCTACCAAGAATTCAGTTCAACAGACTCCAGTTTGAGAAATATAACAATATAGTCCTTATTTTGAGTGGTGCTTGTCTTATAATGCCCGTTTTACAGATGAGGAGCTTTCGCAAGTTACGCAGCTCAGAAGTGACAGAGCCTTGCCTAGATCTACCATGTTTCTCTGATCTCAAAATGCATGCTCTCGTCCATAGACTCCGCTACCTTGCAACAAGACTGGCACAGAGAAATACTAGAACCCTGGGTGGTTCAGGAAACAGTGACTGGGAGAGAGTTAGTGCAGCTGAGTCAGCTGGACCCAGGGGAGGAGGCAATGTCACTCTGTGGTAATCATGCTCATAATCTTAGTAGAATAAGGAAGTTGTTTTTAAATTAGTGATTTTCTGGGCTTTGGCTCCAGAAGCTCAGTTGCCTTTCCTGGGCTTTAAGAGGGGCTTGTTGCCTTTCCTGGGCTTTGAGAGGGGCTTGGTGTGAGGCTGGGAAACAGGAATATCCCAGAAGACAAACACCAGAGCCTTTCCTGGAAAGGAGCCCTTCCCAGCAGAGCCGGAATCCACATGCCCACCTATTGGGGAGTGAGGGGTGGGGTCAGCTTTCAGGAGCTGGTTCACTGGGGAGTGAGCAAGCCGTGATGCTGTTAGCCTGCCGCCTGTCCTAAGTGCGGCCCAAGTCAGAGCAGAGGTGCAGATGGTCAGGGCCTGTGAGGATTCTTGTAAATTGAAGACTGCCTATAATTTGATTAAGGTGCAGACAGCTAATGGATCTTTAAAGCAGTGTTTAAATCAAATTACCAAATGAGGAAGGTGGAACTTGGGGAGAATTAGAAGGCAAACGTGGTGGTGTTCTCATCAACCAGATGCAGCTGTCTATGCACTATTTCTAACTTACAAATAAATTAAGTTTATACAGGAAACTGGGAGCATATCAGATCAGCTAATTTTGGAATTCATAACTGTAAAAATCTAATTTTCCTTAAAATTAACTACTAAACAGTGACAGGTACGATGCCAAGTACTTACATGGACAGTTATTTTGAATCCACATACAGATAGGTATGATTATTCTATTTTAGAGGTAAGCAGACTGAAACCTGAAGAGATTATGTAATTTCCCCAAAGTTATAAAGCTAGAAAGTAGTGGTGTTCTTCAAACGTCTGCTTTCTTTTAAAATGTGCTTCCTTAGAAGATTGTGCTCAGTGGATCAATGATTCTTTTAAGTTGAAGAATAACAGCTTTTCTTGAGATCCCTACTCAACTCATATTTTCTAGACAACCTTTGCCAGTTAACTCTGGTATGAAGCTGGTGCAGAAACAGCGAATCAGTATTATTTTCTCTTGCACAATTCATTCTTGTGAATGGGTATTGCATGCTTGTTGAGTCCATCTTTTCTTCACATAATATTTTATGCTCTTTGGGGGTAGGAGCCATAACTAAACAGTTATTTAACCCTCATTATTCTTAATGTTGTGCTATTCAATTAATGGCTGATTTTATGAAGTGTAGTTACTTTATGGTTAGGCATATTATGTCGCTCATTAAGAGATGACATATGACCAACATTTTAATGGAAATCTTTGCTTTGGGATCCTGCTATCACCTAAGGTGTGCTTGCAATTTGTTCTGAGTGATGCCACAAAATGACTAGAATTATTTACCTGTATTTCCGTAAGCTTAAAATATGGAAAAGCAAAGCATTCAGGCATCTGGAACAAAGCTGCAGAAGAAATAGGCAGCTCAAAAGAGAAGATGACTGAAATTTGCACAACTGAAGGTTATAAGTTTACTATTTTCAGACAATTAGAAGATGTATATTTAACGTAGATGTTATATGATGAAGCTTAAAACATTAATATATAAAACGAAAATAAGTGGGTGCAGTTTCTAGTAACTACCCAGAGAGCAGGTGGGAAGCAGCGGAAAGCACGCAGGACAAAGTCTGTCCATTAGACTTGAGTTCACAGCCAGGCATTCTCACGAATAGCTATGTTACCTTCAGCAGTTTATATAATCACTTTCAAACTTATTTTAAAAAATTTATTCCATGTAGCATGCCATTTGTAACTGCAGGGTTCTTCTTAGGATTAAATGTGTAAAACATCTAGACCTGAGCATAAACGCAGTGAAGAATGATTACTACTATTATTATTGAAGTCCAACACAGGCTGTTTTGGTAAGTCAATAAATACAATGCAGATGCCACCTTTTTCTGTATTTCTGGAGAACAGACTTTGGCAAATAGGAGAACCTTATGGTAATCATTAACCTATGACAAATTTTAAAAGATTTCGTTCTGCTTAATGGTCTGAGCACTCTCCCCTCCTTGACCCTTGCCATTTTATAATATGCGCTTCCTAATGTGTACATGAAAACCCACAAGTATCACTTTCTTCTTCATTTTTCTGTCCAAATTAGAAATAAGAGTAGGGAAAGATGGGAGATAGAGAAAAGTAATTGTAGGTTGTGGGTGATTTCTCACAGAGGATCAGGTCTGTGCCACCTGTCATGGATACCTGGGTGTTAGCAGTCTGTGAGGTTGCTTGAGGGGCTGGCAACTACCTTTACCTAATTACAAAAAATTAGCACATTGGGGAAGCCATATGTGTATATATGATTCCCAGATATATCTTGAACATGTCTACTTTCTACCTATAGTTCATTTGTGAGAATTGATATAACATTTTAACTGTTTGGATTAAAGTTGAACATGTTTTGATTTTTATGTTTGGATAAAGAAAAGTAACAGGAATTGGTAATTAAAGCTGATGGGCCCTGTTGAAGGAAGAGATAGACAGATCAATGAGCCAGAATAGAATCCAGAAGGAAATTCAGTTCTATCATAAATGAGTAATTGCCTTGATTCAGTGAAGGGGTTGCACACAGAAAATGTTTTATTTTCACCCAATGTTTCATTCAAAACAAGCCCTGCCATTTCGCTTTCCTGGCCCTGGCTGCCATCTCAAGCCATCTTGGTCTGGAACAAGCCTTTCTAAATTTGATGGCAAAGCTAAGAAACAGAAAGGAAAAGAATGTCCAATTAGCATTTGGAACAATTAAAAATGTCCACATGACATGCACACAACACAAAAGACAAATTTTATAGTGGAGAAATGATTTGCAAAAAAGGGTTACTATTTTCAATATATAAATGAGATATCATTAAGAAAAATATAAGGATGAGAAAAATGAGGAAACTTAGAAATAGGCAACTCAAAAGAGAAGAAATGCAATTGATCAATAAACATAAATATAATTACATGTTTAATCTTGCAAATAATTCACGTTTTGGTCTGCTTGGAATGCTTTCCCCCCCTTTTTTTTTCACAATTTTTATAAACCTGATTCCTTTTCACTAGGGTCTTCAGTCTAATGTCCCTCAAATCCATGTGTCACTTCTTACCTGCCTCTCTCTATTTGAATATAAACTTTTTGAGGTCAGATACCTAATCTATGCCTTTTTTCCCCCCAGTGCATATTCAGTGCTTGGCCATAGTAGACTCTCAAATATTTGTTGAATAAATGTGTGAATGAATGAAGGAATTGATAAAAAGTAAATTGAAACAATTACATAGAATATTTTCCTATTGTATTAAGAAACATTAAAAAATAAAAATACCTAGCATGAGTGAAATAGTGTATTCTTATTCTTGGAGGTGAAAATTAGCACAGTATTTCTGTAGGAAAATTTGGCAAGTTGAATCAAATTTTAAAATGTGCACCTCTTTGAGTAATTTAATGCTTGGAAGTTTATCCTAAGAAAATTATTGAACAAATATACAGAGATACATTTGGTTGTGTAACAAAGTATTATTTACGGTAGGGAAAAATTACTAGGAAATGAGATGTTCATTGATAATTAGGAAATTAGTATTTTGTAAAACATTCAAACAACCAAATATTACTTAGTTGTTAAAAATGATGTTATAGATCTGTATTTATTGACATAAAAAGGTATTTGTGATATAGGAAAAAAAATTATACTGAGCATGAGTTATTTTGATAACTAGTTAGTATAAAAATGGTTTTTAAAAAGATCATAATTTCCTTTTCCAATGTTATGTAATGAGTCAAATAAAAAAAAAAAACAGATGAAGTAATGTCTTTGTAAATTCCTTTTCCTTCTCATTTGTTTTTCTGATTTTTTTTCTTCCTCTTTGTTACTGCCACCTAGTGGATGAGGATTGGTTTGCTTTTTTATTCAAGATTCAGTTTATTTTTTCCCCAAAGGTAGCTCTTTCCATCTAAGGATTTAAAAAAAAATCACCAGTGGTTTGCTAGTAAACATTTCACACCCAGCTATCCAAAGACATTGTGTACATAAGTATACATTAATAAACTTCTAATAAGCTTTACTTATAAAGGATGCACACAATTTATGTAGAGGTAGCACATATTTTACAAATAATAAGAAAACAGATAATACTCTTTATTTAAGTTATAAAGAGCTAATTGATTATAAAAAGCTGTTTTTGTTGCTTTTTGCTGAACTCTGTATCTGTAGCAATCCTGTGGTTGCAGTTCAACCATGATTTGACACATGGGGCTGTATGCCAATTATTAACCCTTTCCCAAGTATCATTAAATCTGACAAGTGATGTACCGTTTGACTATTTCTCACCATGTGCAAGTTATATTCATTAAACTCAAACCTCTTTCAGCTTTAGCACTAAATCAAACCCTTCTTTATAGTGCTTGTCGATTTCTGTTATGCAAATATTCCCACTATGGTTGATTTCAATCTACCAATGTGAACACACAGAACCTGATTTGGGGACAGATGCACAGTAGCACTCCATTTTGTAGTATTTTCACTTTACAGATGTGATAGACATAATAGCCTCAAAGCATAGATAATGGTAAAATGTAGTAAATGTAGCAAAATAAATATGGAGTGATGTTTAAAATGTATATTTAACTTTATTTTTAATATAACTTGTTTTATTGTAAGTTTATATAACTTAACTATTAAAACTGGCTTGCAAAATTGAAAATTTAACAGTTGTCTTTGACAGTCTTGCATGAGCAAACTCCACACACCCCTGAATATAGCTATTATCTTTGCTTTTTGTGTTGTCTTTATTGTTCTGGGGAAGCTACAGGGCCATGAAAGAGACCATTCTTTGAGTTCTAATTTGTATCTGAGCAGCATATTATGGCATGTTTTATTGTTATGTGCCATTACTACATGTTAAGGAAGAGTAATCCCATGATGTAATCGTACTCTTCCTTAACATGTGTGTTTTAAGCCTTTGAGCATCTTGTTAAATAAAAGGATGAACATGTAAAATATATATGCAAAGTTCCAAATAATTGAGCAAAATTATCATACAATTACCTTGACTCTTAGAGATACTTTTATAAAATAATCCTTTTACCTTTTAATGTGCTTCCTCATATTGTCTCATTTGATCCTTCTACAAATCTGTAAGGGGCGTATTATTATTTTCATCTTATAGGTTAGGAAATGGGGAGACAGAGAGGTAAAGTGACTTGACCAAGTCAAGAGAGATTAGGAGATTATATTAGCAATAACAGCAGCAACAGAATCACTACAGAAAATGCTGACAAAGTGCCCATGATATGCCAAGCACTATTCTAAATACACAGCAGTTATTGTTTCATTGAATCTCATGAACAATACCGTACATCTCCACTTTTCAAGTAAGAAACCCAGACCAGAGAAACAGAGCAATTTGTTCAAAGTGGGGACACTGGGGTTCAAAGCCAGATGTGTCTGATTCCAGAACCTAACTCCAAGAGGGGCTATAATCTTCTGACTCTCATTATTAACCTGGATTTCCACTATATCCTGCAATTCAGAGGTGCAGGTCTAGAAATGGAGTTTAATAGTTTATCCATTCTTTAGGCAAGCATAATTTATAGCTTGAATATTATAAAAATAGTTCCAGAAAAATATCCTTATACTCTACATTTTTCCTGAAACAAGATGTTTTTCTTTTTTATTTCTCAAAATTTTTGTTATTTTTAGAGCCTATTGGGGATTTTTAGTGTCTTTCCTTTAAATGAACAGAGAAATTATGATGAGTGGCTCATGTACATTTTTTCTCAATTTGTGGTAGAAATAACATTGGCAGTGTAACTATGGTATTTCTAAAACATAAATACTGTTTTTTGTTTTTGTGTTTCTCACTAGGGACATACTATCTTTTTCTTCTTTCTCTAACACTTCCTTGACACTTTCCCGACACTTTCTACTTACCTTCTCATCCCTAATCTTACCTCAGAGTCTTCTCATCCAACACTTAATGCATGAGAGTGTAAGCTTTTAACATTTTAATATATATAGGGAAAATCCATCATAACTATTCTTTTTTTGAAATGGAGTCTCACTGTTGCCCAGGCTGGAGTGCAGTGACACGATCTCAGCTCACTGCAACCTCTGCCTCCCGGGTTCAAAGGATTTTCTGCTTCAGCCTCCCAAGTAGCTGGGATTACAGGCACATGCCACCATGCCCAGCTAACTTTTGAATTTTTAGTAGAGAAGTGGTTTTGCAATATAAGCCAGGCTGATCTTGAACTCCTGACCTCAGATAATCCTCCCTCCTTAATCTCCCAAAGTGCTGGGATTACAGGTGTAAGCCACCACGCCTGGCCAACTATTCTTTTTTAAATTGCATATATTTAAGGTGTACAACATGCTTTTTTTGTTTTTTGTTTTTATATTTTAGGTTCAAGAGTACAGGTGCAGGTTTGTTATACAGATGAATTGCTTATCATGCAGGTTTGGTGCACATATTATGTCATCGCCCAGGTATTAAGTATAGTAGCTGATGGGTAGTTTTCAGTCATCTCCCTCCTCTCACACTTCACCTTCAAGTAGGCCCTTGTAGCTGTTGTTCCTATTTTTGTGTCCATGTATTCTCAAACAACATGACATTTTGAGAAACATATATATGTAGTGAAATGATTACTGCAGCCAACAAATGATCATTTATCACTTTACATAGTTACCTTTTTTTCTTGTGGTAAGAACACCTAAAATCTTCGCTCTTCACACTTTCCATTATACAATAAAATATTATTGACTATAGTTCTCATGCTGTACATTATGTCTAGACTTACTCTTCCTACATAAGTGTAAACTGGTACCCTTTGACCAACATCTCCCCGTTGCCCCCTCCACCCAGGCTCTGGTAACTACCATTCTACTCTCTCCTTCTAGGTATTTGACTTTATTTTAGGTTTCACCTAAAAGTGAGATCATACAGTATCTTTCTTAATTTCTTTTTGTTTGTTTGTTTTTGAGAGTAAATATATTGCCCTGCAATCGCTTGGATGCCTCACTGCAACCTCCGCCTCCTGGGTTCAAGTCATTTTCCCGCTTCAACCTCCTGAGTAGCTGGGAGTACAGGCACGCGCCACCACACCAACTAATTTTTGTATTTTTAGTAGATACAGGGTTTCACCATGTTGGCCAGGATGGTCTTGATCTCCTGAGCTCGTTATCCGCCCACCTCAGCCTCCCAAAATGCTGGGATTACAGGTGTAAGCCACCACATCTGGTCCATGCAGTATTTTTCTTTTCTGTGCCTGGCTTATTTCACTTAGCATAATGTCCACCAAATTAATCCATGGTTTTACAAATGGCAAGAGCTCCTTTTCAAAGGCCGAATAACATTCCGTTATATATATATATATATATATATACCACAATTTCATTTAAAAAATTGATTTAATTAAATCAATTAATCACCCTCATATGTCATAGAACACCAGAACTTATTCTTCCTATCTAACTAAAGCTTTGTACTTATTGACCAACCTTTCCCAGGCCCTTTCCTCCCTACCCAGCCCCTAGCCTCTGGTAACCCTTATTCTCTCTACTTCTAAGAAATTAACTTTTTAACTCATATAGGAGTGAGATCATGTAGTGTTTGTTTTTCTGTGCAAGTAAAGCACAAGGTGTTTCAATTAACATCATATGCTTTATGTTCATTCATGTTGCCACAAATGATGGAATTCCATTATGGCTGAATAGTATTCACACCTGTGTGTGTGTGTGTGTGTGTTTATGTATGTATACACACAGCATATTTTCTTTATCTGTTCATCTCTAGATGGGCATTTAGGTTGATTCCATACTTGGCTATTGTGAATAGTGCTGCTATAAACATAGGAATGCAGATATATTTTTAACATAATGATTTCATTTTCTTTGGATGTGTGCTCAGTAATGGGATTGCTGGATCATATGGTAGTTTCCTTTTTGATTTTTCTGAGGAACCTCCATACTGTTTTCCACAATGGTGTACTAATTTATGCTCTCAACAACAGTGTAAGAAGTCTTTTCTCTGCACCCTCACCTACATTTATTTTTGATGATAGCTATTTTATTTATTTATTTATTTTTTTTTTTCTTTTGAGACTGAGTTTCACTCTTGTTGCCCAGGCTGAAGTACAATGGTGTGGTCTCAGCTTACTGCAACCTCTGCCTCCTGGGTTCAACAATCTCCTGCCTTAGCCTCCCTAGTAGCTAGGATTACATGCATGCACCACCATGCCTGGGGAATGTTGTATTTTTACTAGAGATGGGGTTCCTCCATGTTGTTCAGGCTGGTCTCAAACTCCCAAGCTCAGGTGATCCTCCTGCCTTGGCCTCCCAAAGTGCTGGGATAATAGGTGTGAGCCACCACACCAGGACAATGTTAGCTATTTTCTAACCGGGTAAAGTGATGTCTAATTTTGGTTTAGATTTGCATTTACCTGATGATTAGTGATGTTGAGATTTTTTTTTCATATATTTGTTGGCCATTTGTATACCTGCCTTTGAGAAATTATTATTCAGATCTTTGCCCATTTTAAAATCAGATGATGATGATAATGGCTATTATTATTATTGTTATTTTGCTTTTGAGTTGTTTGAGTTGCTTATATATTCTGGATATTAACCCCTTATCCAAAGCGTAATTTGCAAATACTTTCTCCCATTCTGTAGGTTGACTCTTCACTTTATTATGTCCTTTGCTATGAAGAAAAAATCTTTTTAGTTTGATGTAACCTTACTTATATATTTTTGTTTTTGTTGCCTGTGCTTTTCAGGTCTCATTAAATAATTTCTTGCCCAGTCCAAATTCATGAAGTGTTTCCCCTATGTTTTCTTCTAGTAGTTGCGTAATTTCATGTCTTACAATTAAGTCTTTCATTCATTTGGTGTTGATTTTTGTTATGTGTGAGGAGTAGGAGTCTAGTTTCATTCTCCTGCATATATCACAATTTGTTTATTCATCCATTGACACTTAGGTTGTTTGTGTATCTTGTTTATTCTGAGTAATACTGCAATGAAATGAACATGGGTACAGATATCACTATGAGGCGGTGGTTTCATTTTCTTTGGATATATATGCAGAAGATAGATTGTTGGGTCCTATGGTAGTTCTATTTTTTACACCATAACTATTCATTATAATAAATAATTAAAACTGATTTCTCATAACAAACAAACTTTATCATGCCATGTTCTTGTGGAGTTTCAGTTGTTTATTCCTTTTGATCCAATGTGGGTTTTGTTTTGCTAATGTGCTAAATTTAATATTTTGCCACTTTGGGGATTACATATTTTTAAACAAGTAACGACCAAGTTGTAGAATTTTATTACAGCTTCATTATCCTCAGCTATGCATGTTTCTATTTTGCGTAATTCTAGAAAGAAGTTCTGTTTTCAGGTATTTGCTTCTGTACAAGATGCACAGTCCAGAGTCTCTTCTGACATTTGAAGGAGGGAGATGCTAATGGCGAGGACAACCCTGCCTATTGTTCCCAAGCCTCCAGAGACTTCCAGTTCTTATGTGATTGTGGGGAGAATCCCATTATTTGTTTGTGGAGAGGATTACGTATGTTTGGTTTGCATTAATTGCAGAGCCTTGCCATTAACATTACTCATATGGGACTCTTTCAGATAGATATTAATTTCTTTTTAAGGAAATTAAACTTTTGACATTCTCTAGAGATCTAATTATTGACTGGCTCTTTCCTGATTCTCTACTCTGCCAGAGATATTTCTTTTGCCTTGTTGGGACTTAATCTTTACTCTTGAATTTTGACAAGGATTATTACCTGGTGTTTGGGGGTTTAATAAACATCTCATATATTGTGAAAATAAAGAAACCAGCCATAGGGATTTTATTGCCATTGTGCAAACATCCCAATTTTTCAGTTTTTTTAGGCAGTTGAAGTCACATTAACAGATTCTTTCTTCGTTCTTTCTTATAAATGTAAAGGCAGAAAAAAAAAGAATTTAGAATATATGATAGACTGGTACTTTATAGACTCAGAAAAATGCAAAACTCTTTCTGTTTATATTTTAAACTCAAACAAGATTTTAGTACCTAATGGTCATCACTATGTAAACAATTTAATCCCTTTTTCATAGAATTAAATTTGCCAGTGGATATTGGTGACTTACTCCTGTATCCTTCTTTTTTTCCTCTCTCCATCCTTTCATTTCTCTTCCCTCCTTCTCTCTCTTCCCTCCCTCTCTCCCCTTCCTTCTCTCCCCCTTCCTCCCCTTCTTCCTCTCCCTTTCCTTCCCTTCCCTCCCCTTCCTCTTCCCTTCCCTCCACTCTCTTCCCCTCCACTTTTCTCCCCCTCTTACCCTTCCCTTCCCTCCCCTCCCTTCCTCTCCTTTCCTTTCCCCTCCCCTCCACTCCCCTCCCCTCCCCTCCCCTTATTCTCTTCCTTCCTTTTCTTCCTTCCTTTTTAGCAGTTCAAGAACATGTCAGTCCTGGTATTTGTTCCCGCTACAGAGTTAGCATGGCAAAAAGCACTTTCATTAAGTTATTTTCTGAACCAAGGCAAGATGTTATCTGGACTCTAGTTATATATCATTTACTGTTTGTGGAAACAATGAGATAAGGTATTTAAGTTAAAGGGATTGTGCAGCAGAAATGTGACAGCTCATATCAATTACATAGTTCAAGTATAAGCACGCTACCAAAAACTCAAATTGATAGGTGGTGGCTTTTGGGCTTCATTCAATAGTCTAGAGCACTAGTTCTCTAGACTAGCAATTCTAGAGTTTTACTACCCATTGATTTCTTAATAGATTTAATTTTATTTCACCATTAACCAACATTATTTCTAAATAAGTAAGAATAGCAAAATATAACTATGTCCTTTGACAAGGTCTTTTTAAACTAGAAAGGTTTTGGTTTTAGAAATGGCGAAGTTCAGAGAATTATCTGGCAGTCTCTCCATTTTGTAATAATCATCATACAGTATTATAAATGGAGTCGGATTGCTGATATAAGTGTAAACTGGAAGAATACTTTTGGAAAATAATTTGGAAATATATATTCAAAGCATGAAAAAATATACAAGCAATAATCAACATCTAGGAATCAGTTCTAGGGAAATAATGCTAAATTTGTAAAAAAAACTGCATGACCAAATACGTTTCTAATTGTAAAATATGTAAATCTTTGGCAAGAGGTGTACAGTTATAGTCACTATGCTCTCATCACAACTATGTTAACAAAAGAGGAAATAAAATGGAAATGACAATATAAGTGAAAAATAGGATGAAAATTATCCTTTGATATAAATCACGTAAAGTTCATTAAAAACAAGCTACAGCTTAAACTATTTGCAGAATACAATAGTCAACATGCTAATAGTTGCTGTGATCTACATACTTTTTATCTTTTTTAATTTAAAAAGATTATTACTTTTATAATGAAAATATGAAAAATAATAAGCTACATTCCTGACCAAAAACTAGACATCAAAGTAACCTAGGCCTAATGATTGCACAAATCATCTTTTACTTCTTGTATAATTAAAGATTATGCTCAAGGCAAAAGTTTTAATAGTGAAAGGACTAAAACCTTTGAGATTATATATTCTAAATTTCCATTTGACATGCAGATATGAGAGCATTAATAGTAATGAAGACTAACACCTTAGTCTTTTAATTCTCAGTTCAAAATCTTTTAAACCGTAAAACATTTTATTGTTAAAAAAAGGTTTTTTAAAAAATGAATGTGAATTTATTGTGCACTTGATTGTTTAAAGAACTGTCAGATTATAGCTGATGGGGAGGAAGGCAGCAAATCACACTGCCATGTGTGTACCTATGCAACAATCTTGTGTGTTCTTCACATGTACCCCAAAACCTAAAATGCAATAAAAAAAAAAAAAGGAACTGTCAGTTTATGCCAGGGTATGCAGAAAGCCTGATACAATGGGATTCTAGTCTATAGTGTCATGAATGTTACTTATTGAAAACATATGTTATATGTAGTAATATATATAAATTATGTATTACATTATACATAAGTATATATTTATGTAATGTATAATATATAAAAATTATTTATTATTTTTTATATATTTATATATAAATTCTATACTAGGAATAATAAATTATTATGCATATAATTACCAATATTTATGTGCAAATCTTTGATAATTAGTAGGGTTTGGGTGAGGAGGTAAAATGAAGGACTAGTTCCCCATTTAGCAAGCTTGAGTAGAGGTCATCCTGTTTTCTAAATAAATTTTCTTATAGCAAGTATAGGGATTCATTCATTCACTTACATAATTCATGCTTATCAATCACCTGATATGTGCCAATTATTGTGCTTATTGCCAGGAAGTAATGGTAAACAAAAGCACAAAAAAATTAAAGTAATTTCCTTTCTGCTCTTGCCCCTGAGGTGAGCCATCACGTTTTATACAGTAGTCCCCTCTGATTCTTGGAAAAACATTTCAAGACCCCCAGGGGATGCCTGAAACCTCAGATAGTACCAAGCAATTGCCATCAATTGGAACACATTTATGCTTGTCTTTTACCTACAAACTTAATGTCTTTTTCATCTTAACTAAGCACCTCTCATGCATTATGGCTGTAACTTTTTGCAATTTGAGGTACGACAGCAAAACTAGCACATTTTCCTTCTTCACAATTCCATGGATAGAACATTTGCAGATCTCAGCAATCTCAGCATATGATTTTTTTCCTCCCGTAAGTCAAGAACTTGCGCCTTTTTAAAGAAAGCACTTTACGGTTTCTTTTTGTGACACTTGAATTGCCAGCATCACTACTCTTGTGCTTTGTGGCCACTATTAAGTAAAGTAAGGGTGACTTGAGAAGAAGTATTGCCACATCCAACAGTCAATCTGATAATGGAGAAGGCTTCTGAGTGACTGGTGGGCGGGCAGCATAGACGGTGTGGATCTGCTGGGCAAAGGGATAGTTCATGTCCTGGGCAGCTTGAGATTTCATCATGCTACTCAAAATGGCACACAGTTTAACACTTATGAATTATTTCTTTCTTTTTTTTTTTTTTTTTTTTTGGGGACGGAGTTTTGCCTTTGTTACCCAGGCTGGAGTGCAATGGCGCGATCTCGGCTCACCGCAACCTCCGCCTCCTGGGTTCAGGCAATTCTCCTGCCTCAGCCTCCTGAGTAGCTGGGATTACAGGCACGCGCCACCATGTCCAGCTAATTTTTTGTATTTTTAGTAGAGACGGGGTTTCACCATGTTGACCAGGATGGTCTCCATCTCTTGACCTTGTGATCCACCCGCCTCGACCTCCCAAAGTGCTGGGATTACAGGCTTGAGCCACCGCGCCCGGCCCTGAATTATTTATTTCTTTCCATTTAATATTTTCAGAACTTGGTTGATTGATGGCAATAAATCACAGAAATGAAACTTTGCATAAGGGAGACTACTGTAAATATTGGCCATCCCTAAAGTATTTTTTGGAAATCATCCCTAAGTCACTTCTCCCTGGGGCCCTGATGCAGAAACTGACTTTGAATGAAGAGAATAAAGTGGGTAAAGATGTTACGTGTTCTGGATATTAATTCAACTTAATGTAAGGTTAGGAAGGTAGGCATTACTTTTACTATGTATTATATGATTTTTTAAATTCATTTGGGCTCTTAAATCACCACATTCCCTAAATTATCTGCACTATTGCAGATAATTGATCACATGTGGTATTAAATCTTTAAAACAATCTTTTAAAACAAGATTGTTTTAAAGATTTAATACCACATGTGATCAATTTTTTGTTACCCTTTTTGAGTTGACTCTACCTGAATACCATGTTATGATACATTAAGATATGGACCAAATGTTTATTCCTTCTCAATGATAATCTTTTGAAATTTTAAATTTTAAAAAAATATATTTTGGGGGTACAACAGCAGATTTCTTATATGCACATATTGTATAGTGGTATAAATTCAGGGCTTTTAGTGTACCCACCACCCAAATAGTAAACATTATGTCCAATAGATAATAAAGGTTATCTTATTGGGAAAAAAGAGATTAAAAACTTAGAGTGAAACCTTAACCCCTAATGAAGCAGATTTTTTGAAAAAGCAAAACAAAACAAAACAAAAAACAAAAAGACTGGGCTGCATTGTAAGGTATGTTATTTTGTGGATGAAGCAGTCTCCCCCTGCCTTCTTCCTCGCTCCCGCAGATAAGAGGGTACTTCTTGGGCTTTAAAAATTATTTCTAAATTTCTAATGCTTTAATCAATGTTTGCCGAATTGAATTGATGTATAGATTAAAAAGGGAAGGTTTGGGAACTTTGTGAATGTATTATGGGAAACACTCACATATGGATAGGTAGGTACATAAAGGTTTATTTTACTTGAGATACTCTCTTCCTATATTAATTGCCTTTTATGACCAGAATTCCTACCTCAAATGTATTAATATGTAGGAATACATGTATACTCAAATTTCCATGTTTATAAATAGTAGTGCTTCTATGAAAGTCTCGGCAGTAAGATTAAAGAGTGGAGGTACAAGAAATGAGGGCTAATAGACCTTAGGAAGATTAAGAGAATTGTCAAGCTGAGCTCCAGACACTTGTTGGGTCCTGAGGAGTACTTTTTGTCAGCCCAATTTGAGAAAGTCCTTTCTTGAAATCTGCCCCAGGACTGTCCACAAACGACAAATGCTCCTGCAATCCAGAGGCCAAGGCTTAAGCTAATTGAATGTTAAGCAGCTGAAATAGCTTGAAACCTGAAAAACAAAGTGTGTAATGGAAACCCTGATGAGCTGTTATTGTGGTGGTCTCCTTGGTGGCAATGGTAATAATAATAATAATTTATTTAAAATAGCCAAGGCAGAGACAAAAGTCTTTATGTGTCCAAGTCAAACAACTCAGACAAATGGCACCCCCCAGACTAACTTCTGATAAAACCATACTGTGATAACATAAAGCCCATCTGTGTTAGGAATATTGAGAAGTGCCATTAGGCTAGAGAATCTGCATATATTCATATATTGTCCACAGCCTCCTTTTGGGGTCCGGTTGTCTAGATGGGATGAAGCTAGATGAAATGTATGCAGGGTGAATTCTAAACCAGAGGTAGAGCAGCATTAGTGTCTGCCTTTTTTTTAAAAAATTGTCTTTTGGTACCTAATTTCCAAAGCCACTCAAAATGACAAACGTAAGTGATCTGATTATTTTACCAGACACATAAAATTTCTATTTTCTTACATAGTTTTTCTGGCTCTCAAATGTAATCACTGTTTTGTTTTTCTGTTGCTGTTTGTTTTTTTAAAGAACCAGAACAAGAACTTCCCTTATTTAAAATAAACTATTAGTCTCAAACTTTGGGCATATCTCAATGTCCCGATAGATTATATTTAATTGAAGACAAAAATTAAATTGATTTAAAGCAGATGAATACTACTCTTTTAATAAATTTATTCTTTAAAATGATAAATCAGTGATAATTCTTAACATTAACTACTATCGTTTTCCTCAACGACAGCATTTTCATAATAATAAGAGAATTTATTTTATATATTGGCTTGCCAAGTTTCCTCATCTGCCTTTCCCCTTTTTACCTTCATGACATTCCTATGAGAATATTGAGAGATAGCATCATTACTCCAATTTTACAGATAAAACCCAGGTTTAGAAAAGGTATTTGTTTTTTCATGAATCAGGCACCTTACAAATAACCAGACTTGTAAGGTATTTGCAGTACTCAATTTCCATGTTATTCTTGTGTAGCAATTTTAGTTTTTAAACTATATTATAAAATCTTTAGTTTATGTAAACTAAATAACTGCTTTTTTATTTTAACTAGTAGGCTTAATAGAGACAAATATAGACAAAATTCCATTATAAAAATGTCACGGCAGAAGAGCTCAATAAAAAAAGCTATCTGCTTGTGCAGGCAGACAGCCTGTAGTAAGTGTTTGATCTAGTTGCAATGAATTCTGTGGGAAGAAAGCATCTCTGGATATAAAAAAAATCAACATAATACAACTATTGAGTGTTACTATCATTATAGGTAGGAAAAGGAGAACATAAGGTATGATTTTTTTTTTTTTAGTTATGTGTACAGTAACATTTATTGTTTCTATCTCAGAAATAACTACTAAGTAGAACCATTATTTCAAAATTACCCAAACAAAGCTACATAAATGAAAATTCTGATTATAGGACAGAATTTTTTTCTGAAAGGAAAAGTGCATGTTTAATAAATTCCTCATTTCTCTAGTGTGTTCTAAATACCTTAAATTAAAAGGTATTACAGACCAGGCCTTGATTTAACTGCGCATACTATGGTTTGAGAATACCATTTGCTTTTTGTAGACTATGACTTACATAAACAGAATAAAAGCATGCTGCATTTCCCTCATCGTGTTTAGGACTGTTGGACCATGTGTCTATGGTCCACTTTTAGTTAGCAGTTTTCTCTCCCTTTAAATTACTGTGTTGAAGATCTTCAGATAAAAATTACTAGTATGATTATAACGACCAGAGCTGAGTTTGTGAGAAGTCAAAATAATCACAGTGGTTCTCAACCCTGTCTGCCCGTGACTTCATGACCTCTAAAAATACTTGGATTCCAGAGATTCTAATTTAATTTTTTCGATTCTAATATGATTTGTTTAATTTGTTTGAGATGGGGCCTGGGCCTAGGAATTTTTCCAAGTTTCCAAAGAATCTACAATGTGCAACTGGAGTTAAGAACCACTAATCTAGTCTGTAGTCTTCAAACTTTGGTTAACTTTAGATAATGGAAATTTATTTATCTTTATTTTTATTTATTTTTTGTTTTTCCAACTTTTATTTTAGATAATGTGCAGGTTTGTTATGTGGCTATATTGCAGTCAGGTGTGATCACAGTACTCAACTGGTAATTTTTCAACTCATGCTTCCCTCTCTTTTCCCGCTAGTAGTCTGCAATGTCCATTGTTCCCGCATCTATGTCCATGAGGGCTCAATGTTTAGCTTCCACTTATAAGAGAAAACATACAGTAGTTGATTTTCTTTGCCTATGTTGATTATGGACTCCAGCTTCATCCACTTGCTACAGAGGACATGATGTTATTATTTATTTATTTTTTGAAACTGAGCCTTTATCTGTCGCCAGACTGGATCTGGGCTCACTGGAACCTTGGCTTCCTGGGTTCAAGTGATTCTCCTGCCACAGGCTCCCAAGTAGGTGGGACTACAGGCTCACGCCACCACACCTGGCTAATTTTTATAAATTTTTAGTAGAGACGGGGTTTCACCATGTTGGCTAGGATGGTCTCAGTCTCTTGACCTTGTGATCCGCCCACCTCGGCCTCCCAAAGTGCTAGGATTACAGGTGTGAGCCACCGCTCCTGGCTGATATTATTCTTTTTTATAGCTGTGAAGTATTACATGGTGTATATGTACCACATTTTCTTTATCCAATCTACTGTTGATGGGCATCTAGGTTGATTCCATGTCTTTGCTATTGTGAATAGTGCAGCCATGAACATACAAGTGCATGTGTCTTTTTTGTATAGTGATCTATTTTCTTTTGGGTATGTATCCAGTAATGGGATTGCTGGGTCAAATATTAGCTCTGTTTTAGAAATCTCCAAACTGCTTTCCACAGTGGCTGAACTAATCAACATTTCCATCAACAGTGCATATGTGTTCAGTGAGAATTTATTAAGAAAACATATGCTTAAGCCCCACCCCCAAACCTAATAAGTCAGAATCTATAGGGAAAGAACTTTAGTATCTGTTTTTTAAAAAGCTTTTTAAGAATCATTGACTTATGGCAAGAGTAGAATGACATGATTTCACTAAACCTTAATTAGAGTTAAATTTTAGTATGGAGCCATTCACCACATGAGGGAAATTATTTTCTCTGGGAATCTCTATTAGATTCCTGCCAATCATTTGTGTGATCAAATGTTATATTTATTTATATCTCAGATTTTTTTTCAGCTAATACATGAATATTTCCTGATTATATACTTTTTCCATCACTTAATTTTTAAAATACTGCATACTAGTCAATTATTTAGAAGAAATATTTAAATAGATGGTGACATGTTCCTTTAAATTCAGTTAGTTCTGACTCCATTGTCCTGGTGATATGGTTTAGCCTTCTAAGTGATTTCAAGCTGTGCCCTTCCCTGAAAGCAATATGAGAATATATTTTTACATAATACTTTCTCTTTCAAAGCCAAGTGTATTTCCAAATATGTGTTGGTTTTTCTTGGTTGACTCTTTTAATTTTTAATGATCTTGATGATACTGAAGCCATTTACACCTTTATAGCTTATAATGTACAAGGCAAAGATATCCTTTTATGGGAACTCAATCTATCTTATACATCTATTATTGCCTACCAACCTCTAATAGTCAAAGCAGCATAGCGCCAAAGGTAATTACAGCTCTCAGGTTGAGCAGGGTTTGGTAAGATTACTTAGATTGCAGTCCTTCTTGAAATTACAGAAATAATTTATTACTTCAAATTTTTGATAACCAAAAATAATCCATAGACCACAGTAGAGTAGCTTTTAGACAGCAGTGGCTGTTTTGAGAAGGGGCAGGTTGCATTTTTTTCCCAAGTGAATCACTATTTCTCTTCATGATATTTTTCAGTCCTGATGGGTGCTTCTATAAAATGGGAATAATAAAGCATTTGCTAAGTTCTTACATAGTTCCTTCAAGGAAAAATATAGGTCACAATAACATTGATAAAGTATGGAGGCTGAACCAAGTCTCCATACGATGTGATTGTTTGTAAGAAGGAAACAATTATAATTCAAAACATCTAACATTATTTCGAAATATAAAGTGGAAATTTAATAAAAACAACACCAGCATACTAAGAGAATTTCATTTTTTGTGACCCTTTAGAGTCTTTATTCCTATTATTTACAGTAGCCAACTATTTATACTTACTGATGTCTTTGAGCCACTTCTATGATTGTATATAGTCATATATTATGTTAATGGTTACATTATATTATAACTCGATCATATCCCTATTGTTGAATTCTTACGTTATTTATAATAAAACATGACATTTTCCGTATTTACCACTCTTTTATTTCCAGATGATATTTCCTTTTTAAAATGTTTAAGATTTGAAACATTTTTGTGGGTACATAGTTGGTGTATATGTCTATGGGGCTCATGAAATACTTTGATACAGGCATGGAATAAGCAATAATTACATCATGAAAAGTGAGGTATCTATCCCCTCAGGCATTTATCTTTTGTGTTACAAACAATTCAAATGTACTCTTTTAGTTCTTTTAAAATATACAATTAAATTATATTTTGTACCTATTAACTGTCCCTACTTCCCCCACCCCCACCCCCACTACCATTTCCAGCTGCTGGTAACCATTCTTCTACTCTCTGCCACCATGAATTCAACTGTTTTGATTTTTAGCATCCACAAATCAGTGAGCACCTGCAAAGTTTGTCCAGTTCCATCCACGTTTTTGCAAATGACTGAATCTCATTCATTTTTATGGCTGCATAGTACTCCTGTGCCACAATTTCTGTGTCCATTCATCTGTTGATTGACACTTAGGTTGATTCCAAATCTTGGCTATTGTAAACAGTACTGTAACAAACCTGGGAGTGCAGATAGCTCTTCAATGTATTGATTTCCTTTCTTTGGGGTATATAGACAGCAATGGGGTTGCCAGATCATATGATAACTCTATTTTTAGTTTTTTGAGGAAACTCCACGCTACTCTTCGTAGTGATTATATTAATTTACATTCCTGTCAGCAGTGTATTAGGATTCCCTTTTCTCCACGACCTTGCTGGCATTTGTCATTGGCTCTCTTTGGATAAAAGCCATTTTGACCTGGGCAAGAGGAGATCTCATTGTAGTTTTGATTTGCATTTCTCTGATGGTCAGTGATGTTGCACACCTTTTCATATGTTGCCATTTGCATGTCTTTTTTTGAGAAATGTCTATGCGATTTAAAAATCGGATTATTTGATTTTTTCCCCCATAGAGTAGTTTGAGCTCCTTATGTATTCTGGTTATTAATCTTTTGTAAGGTGAGTAGTTTGCAGATATTTTCTCCCATCCTATGGGTTGTCTCTTCACTTTGTTGATTGTTTTTAACTTGACGTGATTCCTTTTGTCCATTTTTAATTTGGTTGCCTATACTTGTGGGACATTACTCAAGAAATTTTGCTCGGACCATTGTCCTGGACAGTTTTTCCAATGTTTTCTTATAGTAGTTTTGTAACAGGAGGTGAGATTTAAGCCTTTAATCTATTTTGAATTGATTTTCATATATGACAAGAGATAGGGATCAAGTTTCATTCTTCTACATATTGATATCCAGTTTTCCCAGCACCATTTATTAAAGAGACTGTCTTTTCTCTAATATATGTTCTTGGCACCTTTGTTGAAAATGAGTTCAATGTAGGTGTATGAATTTGTTTTTGGGTCCTCTATTCTAGATGATATTTTGAATCACATTCTGACTAGTTATAGTATTCTGGTTATAGTAAACAATGTAATGCTATATTTTACATATATTTTATGTATTTTATATTATAAGAGTACTTATTACCTGATTTTACAAAACCATAAAAGGATTCCTTTTTTTTTTTCCCATTTATTTATTTTATTGCATTTTAGGTTTGGGGGTACATGTGAAGAACATGCAAAATTGTTGCACAGGAACACACGTGGCAGTGTGATTTGCTGCCTTCCTCCCCATCACCTACATCTGGCATTTCTCCCCTTGCTATCTCTCCCCAGCTTCCCACCCCCCACCGTCCCTCCCCTATTTCCCCCCAACTGACCCCAGTGTGTAGTGCTCCCCTCCCTGTGCCCATGTGTTCTCATTGTTCAACACCCGCCTATGAGTGAGAACATGTGGTGTTTTAATAGAAACAAACATTGTAGGACATGAAAGAATTTTAATGATACTTTCAAATTGAGAAAAACTCAATTTTAACATATTTAATAGGATTATGTTTTCACATAAAGTGTAGAATTAAAAAAATCTAAATCTATAAACATCTTTATTTATAGTAATTTAACTATCTTCATCAATTTGGATTCAAAATACTTTAGGAAGAAACTATGACATGTTTCCTTCTCTTTGTGCACACTTATACTATGAATCCAAATTACATTATACATGTTTGATTAAATTGATACCTTCTACCCTGTAAAAGATTATATGTCTCATTAAAAATATTGAAATATAGCAAAATAATTTTTGTTTTTGCAATTTGTGTATAACTTTTAATATCTATTTTTCCTTATAAAAGTAATTCATAATACTAGCAGAACATTTAGAAAATTATTTGCATTAATCATGGTAAATATTCTTACTGTTTTTTCTTTCCAGTATTTTTTCAAATGAATACGTGTGTGTATGTATGAGTGTATATGTGTGTGTGTGTGTTTATACACATACTTTTTAAAAGCAAATTTATGATCATATGTAAAAATTAATCTTTTAATGTAATTCTATAATAAGAGTTTCTTCATATTTGTAACTATTCCCAGAAAATATTCCTTTATCAGTGTTGTTTATTTTTCCATTTTTAGTAATGTATGGTGAACATTTTGGTACCTAGAATAGATTTTTAGAGAATTAAAGATGTCTATATTTTGGTATCACTTTCAACCATGGTCATATATAAGATCATGGATATAGAAAAGATATTCTACAGAAGCCTTTTCAAAACCTATTAGGAAGTTGTTTTATAAATGTTAAAAAAATCTTGATCTATGGTATTTGATTGACACTGCATGAAATGCTGTAAAACCTTATTAAGTATGGTATTACTCCTTCTGACCCTCTCCTTTCATAATGGTCAAATCTCATTTTCAGCCTGAACGAGCACTGTCAATAAATGTAAGAAAGCTTCATGAGGGCCTTGGGGGTAGCATGTCAAGCAAATTGCTGGTTCCTTGGGTATAAGAGTGATTTTGGGGTGTCCTTAAGACACATTAAGCAATTCTGAGTAGTAGGAGAAAATATATTCTCTATAGATAATTTAGATATTTTCTCAGTTGAACCCTTGATAAAATAAGTCCTTATTAATTTTTAATGCTGAAATAAGATGGTATTGTACTGAGTTCCAAGAAAGGAGGAAAATGTAGTGTCAACTGCACCATTGAGGAGTATGCAATTTGTGAGCCTGTGTGTATGATCTTGGCTCCCCCTTGGCAGACATGAACACTGGATTAGCTCTTGTGCCTTCCTGGGGCTCAAAGCCAAAAGTCAAGATTAAACTAATCTAAATCTTTTCTTTTACAAGTGAGCAAAATGATGTTGAAGGAAGTTAAATTACTTTCCCAAGTTACATAATTGTGTGTCAGAGCCAGAACTTGCAGAACCCAGCGTAATAACCTTTTCCCTCACCACCATTTAGTTTAGAGCTTCAGAAGTCTTTTTCTACTGTTTGATGATCAAAGTCATAACTTAAATGATAAAAGTAGCCCATTATTACCTGGCTTTTATCTTTTTTAAAAAAAATCTGTGAAAAGGGTTACTGAAATGATGTATACTTTTCCAAAGGTGTGCAAACAAAGTTATCGGAGGTATAGCAAAAATTTGTAATAAGTCAAAAGCATTAAATGATTTAATGTCATCTTTAAAAAAATCCTGTCAAATCTGTATGTTTTTGATGTTATATCAATTTTTATTTTAGCTGGATCCTTCATTTTTAGCTCTTTAATCACGCTCAGATCTTGAATGCAAAATCGTTAGTGTGGGTGGCAGAAACAGAGAGATAGCAGCTTGCTTATTTTAATATTTAATCATTTCCCTTCTCAGCTTGCGCTGAAAAGACAAAAAATCTTGTGAATATATCAAGGAAGATTGTGGAATCCATTGTTCCTCATAAAGAAAAGTCTCCTGATTGACCCATTTGCTATACCATACAGACATCTTTTTCCTGGTAGTTGATAGTTGATTACTTCCACTAGTTGGTAAAATTAGAAGATGATTTTTATGTTTTTTTCCCTCTTTTTTATTCCAGAGAGGTTTGCCCCGTTATAGAATATATAACTTTCAGAAACACTGAATTTTTTGCACTTGCTTATTCATTTGAAGGACTTTCCTATGAACCATTAATTATTAGTAGGTTTGTATAATTCTTGAACTGAGATCTGTATTACTTACTACACAGGGTTTATAGAGGTGGTGGTACTGCTGAATAATGTTCGGATGCATTGGTCTTCTCGGCAATAGACTTTACTTTCAGATGTTGGGTCAGTCTGGCTGGGACATCTGTCACCTCCCCATGGACAAGGCCCATTCAACCAGCTGGACCGTGCCATTTCCCATCTCATCTCTCCTATGCCACACCCTTGGCTGAAGATGATGGCCATCCCAGAGAAAAGAGCCAGTCTTTGGTTGAAGAATGAATTGTTCATGGAACCCTGGGCCAGATTTTTTCTTCCAGTTGTCTCTGGTAAATTTATCCTGCCACCAAAATTAAGAACAAAGAGGTGAGGATGTAGAGATTTTGCAAAGGCACATTCCCTGTAGAATCGTAGCTTTTTGTTTTTTTCTCTCCCTTCTCTTTTCCCACATTGTGACTGCTGTTGCCCATAGCAACCACCATTATAACATTCATAGCAGCTTTTACTACAATGTGAGGGAACCCCAAATTAGAAATTGTTTGCCTTTTCTATATAGGGACATAATTCTTCATTATTTAATGAGCTTAGCATAGGGTTAAATCATTAAACAGTCTGTTCTGGAGAATTCAATATTTTTACATGCCCTTTAGTTGTTTATTTCTCTACTAATACTGATTTTATTGATTGTTTGTACCATTTTAATTTGGTACTAGATCCCTAGAGAAACAGGGTCTTTTTGGGTCTTGGCCTTAGATTCATCCTCAGAATCTCAGTTCAGAATGACTCACTTCCTTAATAATTCCACATCAGAATTATTCAGATAGCCCTGTGTGTAGTCCAGTAACTATGCTGAGGGCTTTGTATACATTGTCTAATTCTCCACATAAGTTTGCAAGGTAGATGTGATTACCTACATTCTACTGATGAGAACACTGAGGCTCTAGGAGGTATTTTCCAAAGGCTTTATTTATAGTTAATAAATGATGGTATTTAAACCCTTCAGACTCCAGGTACTGGAGCTGTTTTCAAATCCACACTAACTCTGTTGATGAGAACTACTTGCAATTCCACTTAGTGTTACAGCCCATAGATATACCCTGAACACTCTTTTTCCTGGATTTGCAACATCTCATTTCTCTTGAGGAAGAGTCTGCCATTTGCTGACTATCTATCTATAGGCATTCATTTAGGTTGGCCTAGTCTCAAATTCTTTCTTACTTCCAAATTTCTCTCTTAAATTCTTACCTTCTGCCTTCCTCTCTGATTTATGCCATTGGTTTTCCCCTGGGCTTTAATGTTGACACCTTATCCTGTTTTCTTTAAGCCTTTCCTGGAAGAAAATAAAGACCAGGGAGGAAGAGGGTGGAAAGGGGTGGAAAAAGGGAAAGGGGAGGTTGTGTTCTGGGCTTGAGACCAATGCTCTGAAGCAGCAGAATAGGAGCTGGATAGCACGGAGGAAAAAAACTCAAGCAAACCATATCTAGCCAGTTTTTCAAAATATTTTAGGACATCTCATTTATAGAATACTTATTCTTACGTCTAACCCTACTTGTGCACTGTAGAGTGAGCCAATATCTTATTGTTCTGTCCATGGGAAGATATGGAGAACAGTTATTCAGCAATCTCCTTTTATAATTGATAAAATGTATTATATTTTCTCATATGTAAGCCAAGCTCTGTAAGAGTACTTCAGTCTCACTAGTGATAAGTATGAGAAGGCTAATATCTAATTCCAAACAGTTTTTGATGCAAGCTCCTGACATATTATTTTATGTAACAGTACTGCTAATCCATAGACATAGAATTTTTTTTTTTTTTTTTTTGGAGATCGAGTCTCGCTCTGTTGCCCAGGCTGGAGTGTAATGGTGTGATCTTGGCTCACTGCAACCTCCACCTCCTGGGTTCAAGCAATTCTCCTGCCTCAGCCTCCTGAGTAGCTGGGATTACAGGCACCTGCCACCACACCTGGCTAATTTTTTTTGCATTTGTACTAGAGACAGGGTTTCACCATCTTGGCCAGGCTGGTCTCAAACTCTGCCTGCCTTGGCCTCTCAAAGTGCTGGGATTACAGGCATGAGCCACCATGGTTGGCAAGACATATTAAGAGTAATGTATTTGTATGGTCCTTTCACATACATAGTCATATATGTAATCTCATTTTAATTTATTTCTACATGACTTTATGCTACAAATGTTTCAGGGCAGCTTATAACTATATTTGCACATATATATCTATATATAATGGTGGGGAGAGTGGGTAGATTTTGGTTAAAGGTACAAAATTTCAGGTAGAATGAAGAAGTTCAAGGGATCTTGAACTTGTAGAATATGATGATTATAGCTAGTAACAATGTATTGTATACTTGAAAATCAGGAAAATAGTAGATTTTAAGTGTTCCATCACAAAAATGATAAGTATGTCTGGTAATGCATATGTTAATTAGCTTGATTTAGCTATTCCACAATGCATAATATTTCAAAACATCATGTTGCACATCATAAATATATACAGTTTTTATTCATTAATTAAAAATTAATTTCAAATACAGATAATACAATGGAAAAATGTAAATGGGAAATACAAATCATGATTAGACAACATATCTTAAAATTTACTTTTAAAAAGGGAAAAATCCGACTTATGAAAATTTAAAATGTACACGACACGGATTTTATTGACTTTATTTACTAATGAGGGATACTTTTGCACTGACTTAGTAGTAGAAAAAAAAAAAAAAAACCAAAAAAAAAATTGATGAAGGAACCAGCAAAATGTTAAAAACTGGTCCAAAGAGCACTTGATTTTTATTAGATTTATTGCAACTTATTATTGCTGAATTAGATATAAAATTGGTAAATGCCCAGCAGAGCCATAAAGCATACCTTAGATTCCACCAGACAGACTTCATTTGCATTTCTACTGCACAAAATCTATAAGGTAACCTCTGTCCCAACTGAGCTGTAAACAGCCACTAAGTAGGAAGTCAACCCCAGCACTGCACTAAATGCATACCTAGTAATCTAGTTTGCCTGTTTCCAAGATTCAGATAGTTCTTCTGAGAAATAATGCAAAACTAGTGTGAGGTGCCAAGACCAACATGGAAAACAGAACATAGGTACATAGGTTATAAGCACACATTGTAATTGCTATGTTTGAAAAGTGTTGTAAGTTTTCTGGCAGCCAAAGTGAATAGAATATATAAGAGGTTAGAAGACTTTATGGTAGGAAAGAAGCAATACGTCGGTTCCTTCAGGGAAGGAAAATTTTTTATTTTAAGAAAAAGACAAGTTTATCTTGAGGAGCTTCATATTAGGGGTGAAGTGTCAGGGGCTTGGAATTACACATACCATGGTCCTCAAAAACAGCCTCTGGCAGATGTAGTAACAGATGTCATAGAGCTATTTCCTCAGCGTACCCTAGGACGAAAGACTCAGACATAACATTAAAATACACCCAGGGAAAATGATTCCAGTAGGGCAATGGCGGAGGGAGAAAAAAGTAAGCGTAAGTTAATTATCTGACTTTACGAACCTACTTGAACCATCTCTGGCAATTATTCACTATCAAAAATACATATAGGAATCACTCAAAGATTGGTGGATCCCTTTTACTACTCTGCCAAGGGTAGTGTTAAGGGAGGAGAAGTGGTCTTGCCAGGGCAAGAAAAATAAATTGATATCTAAAATGTAAGTAGCATAATGCTTAGTATAAAGTCAGTGTTCAATAAACTGTAGCTGCTATCGTGATCACAGTAATTATTATTTTTCATTTTACTTTAACTTCCGGGATACATGTGCAGAATATGCACGTTTGTTACATAGATATACATGTGCCATGGTGGTTTGCTGAACCTATCAGCCCATCATCTAGGTTTTAAGTCCCACATGTATTAGATATTTGTCCTAATGCCCTCCCTCCCTTTGCCCCTCACCTGACATCACACACCCAACAGGCTCTGGTGTGTGATGTTCCCCTCTCTGTGTCCATATGATCACTGTAACTATTACTATTATCATAGAAACTGTTCTATGCTTCTTAGACATCTAAGGGTGGATGTCAGGTAGACTGAAGTTTAGAGAAGTGCCTGGGCCTGGTGATAAGTGTTTGGGAGTTGTCACTGGACAGGTGTTATGTTAAGCTGTGGGAGGGCCTGGGTAAGAAGGGTTAAGAGGTGGTTAAGCTATAGGACTGTACAAATAGCAAGTATGGGATGTGATAGTAATCTAATACTCTTCCACAAATATAATTTCCTCGGTAAGACTTTTTCCAGAAAAAGACATCATTATTTGAAAAAGACATATGCACACACATGTTTATAGCAGCATAATTTTCAATTGCGTAGATACAGAACCAACTTAAGTGCTCATTAACCAATGAGTGGATAAAGAAAACAGGGTATATATATATATATATGCCATGGAATACTACTCAGGCATAAAAATAAACTAAATATAATGTCTTTTGCAGCAACTTGGATGGAGCTGGAGTCCATTATTCTAGGTGAAGTAACTCAGGAATGGAAAACCAAATAGTGTATGTTCTCACTCATGAGTGGGAGCTGAGCTATCAGGATGCAAAGGCATAACAGTGACATAATGGACTTTAGAGACTTGGAGGGTTGGGAGGAGAGTTAGGGATAAAAGACTACATAACGGGGACAGTGTACACTGCTCGGGTGATAGATGCTTTAAAATCTCAGAAATCACCACTAAAGAACTTATCCGTGTAATCAAAAACCACCTGTACTACAAAAACTATTGAAATAAAAGAAATCATTTGCATTATTAAAAAGAAAAAAGACTTTTTCCAGGGAAAATAACCTTAACCTCAGAGACTGAAATGCATGTTTTTCATGATTTTGTTTTGGAAATTAAAAAGATGCAGTTTGACTTACATAAAACTCTAGCAAATAGGTGTGACAGGGCATTTTTATCACTCTGTATAGTTGGCAAATTAAGATATACCTAATTTGATATAAAAGCAAAGTGACATGCTCAAGATGTATGTGTATGTAGCAAATGGCAGAGTTAAGTCTTTGCAGAGCTTCTATTTCAGTGCTGTTCCATCTTCTCTTTCCATCCCACTGTGTGTTTTCTCTTTACCAAGTTTAGTTGTGTTGCTTTTGATAAAGGATCCAAATGGACATGATCATAGAGAGCTGGTAAGTTATTTTCTCAGATGCTAGCCTCTGCCTTCCTTCCCCGCCTGGCTTTCTATGCAAACTTAATGAGCACGTTTTTTGTGCCGTAATTTAGGATAGTGACTGAAATATTAAATATTGCAGATGCAAGGCCACTTCTAGATATTGTCTTCAGTCTAAATGGTCATACTTTGGGTGATGGGTTGTGTAAAGTAGTTGGTTCTCCATTAAGGAACTGAATTAAAACCTGAAACTTATTTTTTATGGGCCACTGCACTGTTGTTAGGGGTCAGTCACAGTCCATCTGACTGGATAGATGGCTGAAAGTAAGAAATGTTTTATTACAACCCAAGAAAACCCTCAAAGTACTCATTCTATAAGCTATCACACTAAAAAGCAAGTCATTAAAAGGCATAATAATTAAAGCAGTGCCGTACACTGACCTTGTCACTTGATTCTCTGAAACACATAAATTGTTTGCAGCATCAGTCAGCTTTTGATTTGTAGTGTCTTTGAAAAACAATTTAAATTATGTATTGGAAAGAGGCCAGGAGACCCATCTGCTGAGAGTTTGTCTTTCTAAATTGGGTGCAGTGGGTAGTGCTGAGGGGAAATGACACACCTCTCTTATGAATATTTTCATGAACCTTCTCAATCTCTAGAGAATCCACCCATGCACTGTTAAATTGTGTCATTTGTGGGAACACAATGACAAGGGCCTAAATTGGAAAGCAACACAGATTTAGCAAGAAAACGTTTTCCATTAAAAGGGGACCCTGCTAATTTCCTGTGTCTAATATGAAGAGTGAGAGGAATTGAAGAAACTGTAGCATCAAATGCTAACCCAAAAGGGCTACTGTCTTTTGTTACTAAATTAACATAAATATCTGATATTCCATTTAGATAATCACATATCAAAAAATGGAACTGTGAAATATCTATGCAGAGAGGAAAAAGAAAGTAAAAGGAAGGAAGAGACGACATAGAGGAACCTGGACCAGAGCTGCTTCTCCTTCCATCTCCCCACTGGAAATCAACAATAGCAGTAGCATTCAGAATTTATTAAGTGCTTTCAATGCATCAGGAAATACATATTGATTATCTCCTTTATCCTCAGGAAAATTATATTATTACACTTTGGAGGAAAAGGCAATGAAGTTTAGAAAGATTAACAAATTGGTCTAAATTTCCCTAGCTAGTTTTTTTTTTTTTTTAACTTCATCATTTTATTAAGAGGAACAAGTATATATTGTGTCAAAAACAGGGGACCAAGGGTATTTTTTTTTTCGAGACAGGGTCTCCTTCTGTCATCCAGGTTGGAGTGCAGTGGCACGATCTCAGCTCACTGCAACCTTCGCCTCCCAGGCTCAAGGGATCCTTCCACCTCAGCCTCCTGAGAGCCTAGCTAGTTTTTTATACGGAACTTGCATTCTTCATAGAAATGTTTTCCCTGTTTTTTTTTTTTCTCTCCCACTCCTCATTTAGCTCCTATTTTTGCCCTGGCAAAAGTGTACAAAAAGAAAAAAAGAAGTGAACATAGGTGTGGCCTATGGCTGTTTGAAAGTAGGGAAGGATTATTGAAAGAAGAAAGAAAATGGCACAGAAAGGAATTTTTCAGGCTGTCTCAATTGACACTTTCATTTTCAAATAGGTAAACTATAGTTTCAGGATAATAAAGTAAAACATTTGGTGAGAAATAAATCTGGATTAGAAACTATTACCCATTGTCAGCCCAGTATTTTTCATATATCACATTGCTTTTCTTCAAGTCCGGAAAATGCCCTTTTTCCCTTCTGAGAAAAATCTATTTCGGCACTTAACTATCTGACGTCATCTTTTGGTAAAGGAATATACTGCTTAGGAACTTCCATTTAGCTACTTGTATACTATGAGTGTATTCTATTGATGCTTATGTTCACTTAGCAGAAATCATAATTTTCCCAAGTTCATAATGACTATTTCAAAAATTATTTATTTTTTTTGCTAGAGTGAATTTGAATATGCCATTGTTCCTTCAAATAAAAAAAATTTCTTCAGTACTTTCAGATTATCAAGTATAGTTGAGGTATATATGAAATGTTACTTGAAAGGAAAAAAATATTGGATACTAAAAAACATTGTGGAAAATATTATATACAACTTTAAATAATTTTTCACTGATGTATTCAATATTACAGAAAAATGGGTTTAATTAAACTGAGGAAATAAATCGAGAGGGGCTGGCTAATAGTTTTATCCAATGTGACCTAGGAATTCAAAGCAAATACTATCAACCATCTAATTTTTTTCCTTCTATAAATAGTATACAGTAGGACTGGAAGCAAGTAATTTCCTTCTTGGAGTTATCCCTTCCCTTCCTTTCTTTGCACAAATGCTTCCCTTTAATGTTAACAATAATCAGGTAACAGATCTCAGAGGCAGTTCCTCTGTATTATCATGATCAGATATATCATTTAAAATATCAAATTAGAGTGCCAGTTCATTCCTTTTAAGGGAATTCTTTAAAAGTGTTAGATGGGTACCATCTATGGGTACGTTTGGATGTGACCAATCTGTGTCTGGCTTTAGTTAATCTTTAATTTGTTGTTATTCAGAAAGCCTCAGCTGCCTAAGTAGTTGCTCCCATCTTATATTTAATTGGTAATTTAATTTGAAAATTGAATATGCTCACACATGCTCTGACATTTTTTTTTCATTTTATTTTATTTTTTTCCCTGCAATCCACACATTCTCTACATCTTCCTTTTGTGAGTATGCTGGTGTGAAGCAGCTTCAGTGACAAGGCAGCTTAGGAATTAAAAGAGTTTATTATAAATAGCCCTAGGTATTACTGGCTGTGGAAAAAAAAATATATATGTATATACTCCACATGTGTGTGTATATCTATATATGTACATATATATACATATGTGTGTGTGTATATATGTACATATATAGATACACACGTGGGATATATACATATACATATATATATATTTATATATATATTCCACAGCCAGTGATATCTAGGGCTATTTATGATAATACATAAATTAAAAATATAAAAAATTACAAATATATATATATATTTATATATATTTATTTTATTTTATTTTTTTTTTGAGATAAAGTCTCACTCTGTCACCCAGGCTGGAGTACAGTGGTGTGATCTCGGCTTACTGCAGCCTCTGCCTCCCAGGTTCCAGCGATTCTCTTGCCTCAGCCTTCCAGTAGCTGGGATTACAGGCATGCACCACCATGCCCAGCTAATTTCTGTATTCTTAGTAGAGATGGGGTTTCACTATGTTGGTCAGGCTGGTCTTGAACTTCTGACCTCAGGTGATCCACCTGCCTCGGCCTTCCAAAGTACTGGGATTATAGGCGTGAGCCACTGTGCCTGGCCTGGCTGTGGAATTTTTAGCTGACTACTTCTCTGAGAGGCACCTTCCTCATCTTTGATATCAGAATAATCATAGGCTGTTGCATTCAGTAGTATATGAGAGCTGCTTAATTTTAAAATGAAATGTAAACTGATAATAGAAATGTAAGGTGATATTCATGCTGTACTTGCTTTTTTTTTTTTTTTTCTAAAGACATCTATTCGAAACCAGAGAGGCCTGCATTTTTTTTTTCCTTTAAGAGAGCTCCCAAAACTTTACCACTTAGTGTTGACTACTTCTTTTGTGACCCTACAATCTGCCTTTACAATTAAGTCTACCTCTTAGAATCTTTACCCACAATGCAGAGATGTATTTAAGTATGGGTTTATACCCTCCTTGGACTCATTTCATTGAAAGCAGGTAGAAAGGGTGACCTCAGTTATCTTTGTATCCCTAGCATCTAGCCCTGGGGTTTGTCAGCTGTTAGTTCTTGTAAGTCCCCGTTGAACCAGATTTAATTCAGAAGACTAGAATGCAGGAATTCTGTGTTCCACTCTTTCATTTGGTTTTCTTTTCTTAAATGAAGTGGGTGTTTGCCTTTCTAAAAGAATGGTTTATACTGGACCACATGTTTACTGATTTTTATGGAAAGAGCAAATAGTAAGAATTAAATTGTACTCATATGACTTTCTTTTATCTTTACTGTAATCTTAAAAAAACAAGGAGATGATGATGTCAAATTGCTTGGCTGTTTTTATGTGGAAAAAAATACTTTTCAGTTATTTATTATGAATTACCTTTTTTCTTTAAAGAATACCATTTTTAAAAATTAACAATAGCAGAGTACATTTTTATTTCAACAGGGTACAAACTAATCAGGAAGCACTTTGGGAAATTCAATTTTAAGAAATGTTTTATATGAATTTTAAGATATAAAGAAAATTGAAAAGTGAGTTTAAATCGAGTGTAATGCCTTTGTGAATTTAAGTGTGATTATTATTTATAATATCTACCTTTACTCAATTCTTAATTAAACATTTAATAAGCATGAATGAATGAAATTTTGAATTTATTTTTATTTTCATTTTAAACTTTAAGTTCTGGGATACCTGTGCTGAACGTGCAGACTGGTTACATAGGTATATTTGTACCATGGTGATTTGCTGCACCTATCAATCCGTCTTCTAGGTTTTAAGTCCTGCATGCATTAGGTATTTTTCCTAATGCTTTCCTTCCTCTTTCCCCGACTCCCTGACAGACCCTGGTGTGTGATGTTCCCCTCTCTGTGTCCATGTGTTCCCAATGTTCAACTCCCACTTATGAGTGAGGATATGCAGTGTTTGGTTTTCTGTTCCTGTGTTAGCTTGCTAAGGATGATGGTTTCCAGCTTCATCCATGTCCCTGGAATGAATTAATTTTTAAATAAGATTTAGGTAAAAAACAATTATTAGTCTTTTAAAGTTTGTTTTCTGGACCAGGTGCAGTGGCTAATGCCTGTAATCCAAGCCCTTTGGGAGACCAAGGTGGGTGGATCACCTGAGGTCAGGATTTTGAGACCAGCCTGGCCATCATAGTGTAATCCTGTCTCTACTAAAAACACAAAAAATTAGCCGGGCATAGTGGTGGGCACCTGTAATCCCAGCTACTTGGGAGGCTGAGGCAGGAGAATCACTTGAACCTGGGATGTGGAGGTTGCAGTGAGCTGAGATCACGCCATTGCACTCCAGCCTGGGTGACAGTGTGAGACTCTGTCTCAAAAAGAAAAAAGTTTGTTTTCTGTTAGTTTCATTTAAAAATTTCCCTTCCTAGGAATTTTCAATGTAATTTTGTTCCACTTTTTTTGTATCATGGTAAGATACCCTTAACATAAAACGTCCCATTTTAATTATTTTTAAGTGTACAGTGGATTGGTTAAGTATATTCACATTGCTATGCAACCATCACAATCTAGAATTTTTTCATTGTCCCAAACTGAAACTGTATACATTAAACAGTAAGTCCTCGTTTCCTGCTTTTCTTAGCCCCTGGCAATCACCATTCTCCTTTCCAACTCTCTGAATTGGGTTATTCTAGGTATATCATGTAAGCAGAATCATAGGATTTGTCCTTTTGTGTCTGTCTTATTTCACTTAGTGTAGTATCTTCAAGGTTCATCCACACTGTGGCATGTATCAGAATATCCTTCCTCTTTAAGTTTGAATAATATTCCACTGTATCTTTATGCCACATTTATCCATTTACCTCTCAGTAGGCATTTGGTTTGTTTCCATACCATTAAAGAATTTCCCAGTTATTTAATGCTTCTAAGCCTATAATTTTACCAATTTGAAATGTCTCAACAATGATGAATTTGACATAGTCATTTCACCTTTTTACTCTAAAGAGACCATAGCATGTGCTCAGGGTACTGATACTGGAGCCAACTGTGTGCTCATATCTTGACTCTGTAGATGACTAACATGTGACTTTGAGTAGGTTATTTGGCTGTCAGGGGCCAGGTGTCCATATTTTACCATGGAAGAAATAACAGCATAACAATGTCACAGGATTGTTTGGGTGTTCCTTTTCCAGCCGGAAGCCTCTGTGGCCAGTGGCACCTTTGCCTGAGTTTTGCTCAGGCCTTCTGGGCTCATTCTGACCACTCAGCCCGGAAGGCTGTGCTCGGCTCGTGCTATCAGCCCAGATCCCATGCCTGCCAAGGGCAAGCCAGGTGCAGAGTGGCGAGGGGTGTGTGAGTGAGTGTGGGGTCTCACCACTGTGGACAGCCAGGTGTGCTGGCTGCAGCAAGGCAGGTAGCTCCAAGTGCTGGTACAGGCGCCAGCTCCATGCCAGGCTGTGGCTGGGGCAGGTGTACGGCAAGCAGCTTTCACAGTGGGTACTGGGGAACATGGTGGTGCTTAGAAGCTTGGAGATGCCAGGAACTGCAGAGCCCCAAAGGAGGTGTCACAGCCCTGGCTCAGAGAGCCCCTAGGTCTGGGCTCCTGAAGGGTTGCAATTCTTCTCTCCTTCTCATCACCTGCAACCTGGTGAGCAGGGTGTGAGCAGCCCTGTTCATCTTACAGCTCTTTCAGTCTCACCAAATGGCAGGTCCCAAATTCTTGTTCCGCATCTAGGAAGAATGAGGTATGTGGACAACTGGAGGGTGAGGAAGGCAGAGAAGAGCTTTGCTGAGCAACAGAACAGCTCTCAGGAGACCCAAAATGAGTAATGCTTTCCACAGGCAGATTGTCCTGACAAGTCGAGGACATCCAAAGTGGGTAGCTCCTTCTTGAAGCTGGTAGTCCAGACATTCGTGTGGGTCTGGCTGGGTCTGGGGGTTTTTATGGGCTCAGAAGGGAGGAAGTATGTGCTGATTGGGTGGCCATGGGCAGGCTTGGGAAAAGCAGGATAAGTTCTTACTTTCTGTGGTAGATTCCTTCTGGAACTGGCAGCCTGGCCCCAGGCTTCAGGCCCTCCCTGGCTTGAAGGTGGGGTTTCTTTGGAAACCTGCCCCTTTCCGTCCAGTAACCCATCTGTCTCCTGACATCAACATGTTGTCCACGCGCCCAGGCTGTTTGTGCCGAGGGACATCTGTAGGCCCAGGCAGAGCTGCCCTCAGCCACTCCCCCGGCCTCTCTTCCACACTCGTCAGCTCCTGAAGCCTAGAGGGGGCTGAGGCAGCAGGGGGCTGGCATGTCTTTCCTGCCCCAAACATGCTCACACCTGGGCTGCGATAACACCTGGGCTTGGCTTTAACTTTGCTCCACACCGGAGGGGGCGCTGAGAGTGGGCATAGACTAGGGAGTGGGAGCAAGCACTTCTGAGCTTGCAGGGCCAGGGGCTTCCCGGGTCCCCGAGAGCAGAATACCTTTGTTCGGAGCTGTGGCTGGGTGGCTGTCGCTGCCACCGAGAGGGAGAGCGTGGGTTCCCACTGCAAACTCGGTAGGGGATCGGGTTCCCACCTGTTCCCTGCTCCCTCTGGCCTCATGGAATGCGCAACCCCAGCTGCACCTCCCCTGCTGCAGCCAGCGTTTTCATGGTGGCCACTCTGGACAGGCTGTCGCTGCCATCAACAATAGATAACTGTGAACGACAGATGAAGAAGGACATTTAGTTCTGCTTGTGAAAAAAGTATTGCAAATGAGAGCCCTTCTTAACTATGTCACCTCAATTCATTTTAACGTACATAGACTGAATGCTGTAATCAAAATATTGTGTCAAGTGTGCTAGCAAATGCTAACAGGGCTGTAGTCTTTTTCTTTGGGGTGCTCAGGGCAGAATATATTTCTGTTATTAAAGCTGATTATAAAGTATGATTTTTAAATTGTGAGATTTTTAATTGAGAGAGATCATTTCAGAATATAGGAAATTGGGAAAGATTGCAGTGATCCTAATGGTAATGCTTATGTGCCAGAAGCAAGAATGTGCTTCATTTAATTCTTATGAAAAATATACGTGGCAAATTGGAAGCTTATTATTGGCTGCTTAACACATGAGAGCAGTAAGGATTAGAGAGGTTGCCCAAGTGCTTACAGCTGATGAGAGACAGAGTGGAGTTATAAACCAAGATCTGCCTGATAACAAGGCTTGTATACACTTGTGTTCACCAGTTCACTACACCATGGCTCAGGGTGAAAGTGTAAATGTTTGAGACGGATCTGGGAGGAGACGGAAGGAAGAGTGTGGAAGGAGAACATTTCAGATAACAATGGAAGTGATGTGCTTAAGTGAAGTGCATGTTCAAGGCTTCCCTGGCATATGATTAAGGGAAGGATGAGTTGGACCAGTAATTTGAGCTTGAAATGCAGAGTAGAAATCTTAGGCATAATGCCAGATTGTGTTTGACTTGGTAGGCAATGGCAAGATATCAGAGGTTGTACAGAAATGTCACAGTTGCCTTCATGAAAACTAACCAGTGGAAATACAGGGGATGAAGAGGAGGAGGAGGGAAGCAGATTGAGAACGGTTAAGAGGCTGTTTGAAGAGTTTATATGAAAAGGTCTGGGTTAGGGCGATAACCTGGAATGAAAGAGACCTTGCAGAGCTGGAACGCATGGGATTTAGTACCTTCAGGGATGAGAAATAAAGGAAAGAATGACAGACTGAAGTTTCAGGTTGAGAGGACTGGTAGGTTGATAGTTTTTTAACAGGAGCAATAAAATCAGAAGGAGGAAGTGGCTTGACAAGACGGTAGTGAATTCTGTTCTGGCAGTAGAGTATTGCAGTTAATCTTTTTGCTGATATACCTAAGGAAGAGACATAGGAGAATACCATCATTAGTGGAAAAGGAAAAAGATGCTGCAAAATTTGAAGGTCTGAAGGAGGCTTGAACTAGAGATAGGAATTTGGAATTGTGAAGTAATGCCTCTTTCTTTAAAACAAATCTCAAAATTCCAAGGTTGGGTGGGGGCCAGATTTTGTGACCCTAACTGTATTCATTCAACAATCATAAAATACATCTTCCCGGGAGTGGGAGTATGAAGGGGTTTCTGTCTCTTTCAACAGTAGTCCATATCAACTTGATGTTTATGGAAGCAGCGAAACTTTCATTTTGGTACAGAGAACAGCAATGACTGTTCCCTTAATTCTTTCTGGTTCAATGGAGACAATATTTAAATGTTTAAAAAAAGCTTCAGCAAACTCAGCACTTCTCAGTGTGTTCTGAAAAACAGAGCTTTCTGGTCTGTGAATTAAAAAAAAGTTTGGAAATGCTGGAGTTAAAAGAAGAAAAAAGGTTTTTTAAAATTATGAAAATAGCATTTTGTTTTACTTTATTTTTACTGGACTTTTAGTTTTGAAATTATAAATGTTCACTGTCCATCTCTGAGGAGAAGCCATAGGCTACTGAGCATTTGAGAGACTTTGAACTGGAGAGTAATTTTTTAAGATATTAAATGTGGCCAATAATTTGGTTTATGATATATTGCTGTGTTCTAGGTTCAGTTGGCACCGGCTACAGGTATGTAGATACATTTTTTTCCTAGCTCCTCATGTCCCTCCATGTGATGGTCATCCAGGATCTCAGTTCTACCATCTTTTTTTCTTAAGATTTTTGAGCAAGACAGGTCAGTTCCTCTTTCTTCCCTAGCTGGGGCCAATCTTGATTCTAGTCTGTAGATCTACTTCTTTCTTGGGTCTTTGACCGGAAGGTTGACCTTAGCCTCTTCCTCATAATTATGATGAAGTAGTATTAATTTTGCAAGTTTTAATTGCATAATCACATCTCAATACAATGTAATCATACAACTTTTGTTATGGACTAAATTCTGTCTCTTCAAAAACTTATATGTTTTAGTCCTAACTCCCAGTATCTCAGAATGTCACCTTAACTGGAGATAGGATCTTTACAGAGGTGAGTAAGTTAAAATGAGGCCTCCTCTAATACAATACAGCTAATGTTCATATGAGAGATTTGGATACAGGAATGCACAGAGGGAAGATGTTGTGGAGACACAGGGACAAGCTCACTTACGAGCTGAAGACCAAGGTCTGGCATAGATCCTTCTCTCCCAGCTCTCAGAAGGAACATGGATCCTGGACTTCTAGCTTTCAGAACTGTGGGAAAATACATTTCTGTCATTTTAGCCATACTATGTGCGGTACTTTGTTACAGCAGCCATAGCAAACTAGTACAGGCACAATATTTGTTTAGTGAGGAAGGATGAAGGAATAAATCGGGGAGTATTACCTTCTTAGACTGAGCTGGGTGTCATCATAAAGGATATTTTTGAAGCCATAGGAAAGGATGAGGTCACTGAGGAAGAGATTACAGAAAGAGAAGAAAACTGGTCAAAGGAAGTAACTTCAATAAATGTCTTTTTTGAGGGAAAGATGGAGGAAGAGGTGGATGCGGGAGATGTGGTCATTGATGGGCCATAGTGTAAAATTCATGGGCTATGGAAGCTGAAGGGAGAAAAGTAGTTCTAGTTAGAGGTGATTAATCTTCAGCATTAAATTTTGGGACATGCTTATCATCTTTGACAAAAGCTGAAAAGTCATATTATTTTACAGAATTATCAATACAAAGTAATCAGAAAGGCGGAGTAACCTAATTTGTATGAAGAATATGAATTTAGCCAATTCTGAAAATCTGCTAGGTAGCATAAGAAGATAATTGTTCTGAACATATTATCTTACTAATTTTAAATTAGTAATTAAGATACTTACTAATTTTAAAAACACATAGTTATTGCTATGTTCTTGAAAACAGAATTGAGTTGACATAAGAAATTGAAAAACATTAAAGGTAAAATACCGTACACTAAGGGGGAACTTACAGTGCCTATGTCCAAGAGGAAAAGTTGAAGAGAACTAACAAGAGGCCTTTGAAGATTCAGAGAGGGTAGAGGGCACCAAGGGTGTGATCTGTGACTCTCATGTGACCAATCAATCCCTTTTGGGAGCTGTGCCCTATAGATGGGAAAAAAATGACATAAAAACTAGTCAAAGTCAAAACTGTACTACTAAGAACATACTGTTTATACCTTTCAGTTAAGCGATTCTAGAAAAATCTCATAATTTAGTATACATTTTGTGACTCCTCCTGGTGTTTCTAGAAAAAAGGAGAGACCAGAAAGTTGTTTTATAATCTGTGCAGTAGAATGCATTCTTTCAACCCCTGTTATTGGTTACAGAACTGTTTTATGCTCTGTTTGAAGAATGCAACAATGTACACCATGGCAACCAGTGCATCAGGTGCATACCCCATTTCAGCCACCCCAGCAAGACTAATAATATAATAGTAACTATTTTCATTTTTCTCATTAACTCTTAGTGGTATTCTTAGCCATCTTTAAAGCCAAAATTATCTTTTATTATCTTGAAGAAAAACTATTATGCTGAATTTTAAAATAACATGCATTTCTGAATATAATGGGTAAATTTCCTCACCTTCTTATATATTTCATTGTATTTAGCATATTCGATTATTTTTTATTTTCTAATTCATAAGCATATTATAAAATAATTATTTAGGTAGAGACAAAAATAAGTATGCTCCATTAGCATTTGGGTGTATTAACATTATTAGGTAAAAAAAAAAAAAGAAATGTGCTAGACAAAAATAATTAAACTGCTTTTATAAGATTTATCTCTTGCTGTTTCCTTTTCTCTTTATCCATATCCTGGTAAATAAAATAGGAGGTAGGCTGAGATGGAACTGAGTTTTAGGAGAGTGGACAGCTGTCTTTCCCTTTTCCTTCCCTTCATCTCACTTACATGATTCAGTAGAAACTTCAGGATTTTTAGTTGTTTTGGGGTCATCATTCAGCAACCCAATATTTTACTGTTAAATGTACTAATTTAATGAAGACAGAGTCTGATTAACAGAATTAATCTATATTTTCAGCATTCTTGATAAAATAATAATGATGATAATTTGACATCCCATTGCCTAAAAGCAATTTAAAAAGTTCTAGACAAACTTTTGCCCTGAAGAGGCTCCACCAATGTGGAATCATAACCAAAAGTTTTCTATGATATGTTCATACTGTGCTTAGAATTATAAAAATCTGTTTATTTAATGCTTATATCAACTGTATAAAATGGAAATTAGTATCTTGTTTTTTCTTACTGTAAGGGGAGAGGATCAGGAGGTTTGGTCAGCATCTTAGTCTGTTTTCATGCTGCTAGTAAAGACATAACTAAGACTGGGCAATTTACAAAAGAAAGAGGTTTAATTCGACTTACAGTTCCACATGTCTGGGGAAGCCTCATTATCATGACGGAAGGCAAGGAGGAGCAAGTCATGTCTTATATGGATGGCAGCAGGCACAGAGAGAGCTTGTGTAGGAAAACTCCCCCTTATAATAACCATCAGATCTCATGAGACATACTATCATGAGAGCAGTGCAGGAAAGACATGTCCCCATGATTCAATTACCTCCCACGGGGTGCCTCCCATATCACGTGGGAATTCAAGATGAGATTTGGGTAGAGACACAGCCAGACCATATTGGTCGGTATATAAGCAGTGGGATAGAGATCTGAGCTATAATTCAAAGCCAAGGTCTTTTTTTTTTTTTTTTTACTATGATTCTATCTTCCTTTGTAAAGAATAAAGATGGTTTTTTTTTTTTTTTCATTTTTATTTACTGAAATTTACCCAATCATGAGAGGTTACTATTTTCTAAAGTGCTTTGCTGTTGAAGCTCATTCGAACGGTCAGAAGTGAGCTCATACATCCAAACCTGGGGAACCATTTAGATCATCTTTGGACTGAGGCTGCTCAATTACATTGCCAGTGTGTGTTGGAGCCAAATGTAGTACATGATAAACTGAGCTCAGTGGACTAACTCCTCCTGTACGGCTTGAGTTCCTCTCTGCCTGGTTCAACATTTTGTTATAAAAAAGTTACAATAGGCAGAAAAGTTGGAATAATTATATAGTGAATATTTATAAGTCCATCATCTAGGTTCTACAATTAAACTTTCATGTAGCCTACTTTAAAAATAATGGTGATGTCATTCAAAGCTGAACTGTACCTCTGTATCTGCTGCTATGAAGACAGATGTATTTATATTTCTAACCTGTCTACTAAATTATCTAAGGTCTTCCCTTAAAATATCGACTTTAAAAATACTATCCTATACCTAATCTAAACCACTCCAACTGAGATATAGTTCCAGGAATTACTCAGTTGAGTGTGTCAGCAAACTTGTCGGGTTTGATTCTCACAGGTAAAAGATTTGCATTACAAGTGAGTTACCACACAACACCCACTTACACCATCACATTACGAATGCTAGCTGTAAGTCTATTTGCTTCCCCACTTCTCTCATTTTTTCTAAGGGTGTAAATCAGTCAGTGATAGCAGGAAGACTTCTAGAGAAGTCTCTCTCCTGGTAGTGTGTTTCCCTTCTGCATCTTTTTTGTGGGTTTTTACAGAAAGAGGCTGCTTCTTGTATTGAGCATAGTCCTCCATATTTGTCAAGAGGTTCTTACCTGAAGATTTATGAGGGCATTAATTATATCATAGGGACCTGGTTGGTTTCAATGTTAGTTCTTTGAAACTACTAGCTTCAGAGGACAATGTCCATATTTTAATTTAGTAATAGGAAAGTCTGCCTTTAGTCTCCTTATTCAAGTTTTCGGGTAGACTTTCTGATTATGGTCCATGGTTCTCCCCTGGAGGACAGGATGTGGGACTGAAGATTCAGAGACAGTAGGCATTGATTAAAAATGTGCAGTGTGGCAATGGACTTTGGGGGCTTGGAGGAAAGGGTGGGAGGGGGGTGAGGGATAAAAAACTATGTTTTGGGTACAGTATATACTGCTCAGGTGATAGGTGCACCAAAATCTCAGAAATCACCACTAAAAAATTTATTCATGTAATCAAATATCACCTGTTCCCCCAAAATCTATGGAAATAAAAAATAAAATTATATATACATAATATAAATATAAAAATATAAAGTTATATAAATTGTGATTCATACACAGATATACACTGTGGTCTAGGTTCATAGAATCGGAGAATTCAAAATCCAGGTAAGTTCAGTTTAACTCTCTAGTTTTTATTGATAATTGAACTGTATGATAAATTATAGCTTCTATATATGAATGGCCAATTTTTTTTTCTAGTTGAATATGTCATATCTGTATGTATAAGTGCCTTTTAACATTAAAGATATATTAGAAAGTTTATCTATAGAAATATAAACTTATAGAGGTATTTGCAATGCTAGTTTTATATGAAGCCATGTGTTTTAGTAATCCACATGTGCATAAAACTGGCAAATTCTTTTTTTTTATTGCATTTTAGGTTTTGGGGTACATGTGAAGAACGTTGCATAGGTACACACATGGCAGCGTGATTTGCTGCATTCCTCCACTTCACCTATATCTGGCATTTCTCCCCATGCTCTCTCTCCCCAATTCCGCACCCCCAGCTGTCCCTCTCCTGTTTCCCCCCAGCAGACCCCAGAGTGTGATGTTCCCCTTCCTGTGTCCATGTGTTCTCATTGTTTGACACTCACCTATAAGTGAGAACGTACGGTGTTTGATTTTCTGTTCTTGTGTCAGTTTGCTGAGAATGATGGTTTCCAGGTTCATCCATGTCCCTACAAAGGACACGAACTCATTGTTTTTGATGGCTGCATAATATTCCATAATGTATATGTGCCACATTTTCCCTGTCCAGTCTATCATCGATGGGCATTTGGGTTAGTTCCAGATCTTTGCTATTGTAAACTGTGCTGTAATGAACATTCGTGTGCATGTGTCCTTATAGCAGAATGATTTATAATCCTTTGGATATATACCCAGTAATGGGATTGCTGGGTCAAATGAAATTTCTATTTCCAGGTCCTTGAGGAATCGCCACATTGTCTTCCACAATGGTTGAACTAATTTACACTCCCACCAACAGTGTAAAAGTGTTCCTATTTCTCCACATCCTCTCCAGCATCTCTTGTCTCCAGATTTTTTAAAAATATATATATATTTTTTGTTACATTTTAGGTTTTGGGGTACATGTGAAGAACATGCAAGATTGTTGCATAGGTACACACATGGCAGTGTGATTTGCTGCCTTCCTCCTCTTCACCTATATCTGGCATTTCTCCCCATGCTATCTGTCCCCAACTCCCACCCCCCGCTGTCCCTCCCTATTTCCCCCCAACAGACCCCAGTGTGTAGTGCTCCCCTCCCTGTGTGCATGTGTTCTCATTGTTCAACACCTGCCTATGAGTGAGAACATGCAGTGTTTGATTTTCTGTTCTTGTGTCAGTTTGCTGAGAATGATGGTTTCCAGGTTCATCCATGTCCCCACAAAGGACATGGACTCATTGTTTTTGATGGCTGCATAATATTCCATGGTGTATATGTGCCACATTTTCCCTGTCCAGTCTATCATCAGTGGGCATTTGGGTTGGTTCCAGGTCTTTGCTATTGTAAACTGTGCTGCAATGAACATTCGTGTGCATGTGTCCTTATAGTAGAATGATTTATAATCTTTTGGATATATACCCAGTAATGGGATTGCTGGGTCAAATGGAATTTCTATTTCTAGGTCCTTGAGGAATCGCCACATTATCTTCCACAGTGGTTGAACTAATTTACACTCCCACCAACAGTGTAAAAGTGTTCCTATTTCTCCACATCCTCTCCAGCAACTGTTATCTCCATGTTTTTTAATGATCGCCATCCTAACTGGCGTGAGATGGTATCTCAATGTAGTTTTGATTTGCATTTCTCTAATGACCAGTGATGATGAGCATTTTTTCATATGTTTGTTGGCCTCATGTATGTCTTCTTTTGTAAAGTGTCTGTTCATATCCTTTGCCCACTTTTGAATGGGCTTGTTTGTTTTTTTCTTGTAAATCTGTTTTAATTCTCTGTAAATTCTGGATATCAGCCCTTTGTCAGATGGGTAGACTGCAAAAATTTTTTCCCATTCTGTTGGTTTCCGATTCACTCTAATGACGGTTTCTTTTGCTTTGCAGAAGCTGTGGAGTTTGATTAGGTCCCATTTGTCTATTTTGGCTTTTGTTGCCAATGCTTTTGGTGTTTTGGTCATGAAGTCCTTGCCTACGCCTATGTCCTGAATGGTTTTGCCTAGATTTTCTTCTAGGGTTTTTATGGAGTTAGGTCTTATGTTTAAGTCTTTTATCCATCTGGAGTTAATTTTAGTGTAAGGTGTCATGAAGGGGTCCAGTTTCTGCTTTCTGCACATGGCTAGCCAAAAACTGGCAAATTCTAAAAACCACAGAGGGCAGTCAGCTGAGGTTTTTTTTTTTTTTTTTTTTTTTTTAACATTACTTCAGTTAGGGAACTATTGATTGCGGGAGAAGGTGCATAGATGCAGAAGAAATGGCTTTTGACTCCGGGGAAGAATCTTCTTGGAAACACTCAGTTTGGAAAGTCTTCAACACATCTAAGACGCCCTTTACACTGTGTGACTATAACAGATATCTTTGTAGGAGACATTTTTATAGAAGGTAGTAGCGGAGTGTTTACTACATAGGAGTTTTACTGCTATGCATTTCCAGTATTTCATATTTGTAAAATATCAAATGGGGGGAAATTGCTAGAGAAATAACATAATAGGTAATGGAATAGGTGTAGCAGTTTAGAGTGAACACTGAGTGCTTGCAGATGGCAACACCGTGCAGTGTGCCACCTTCCATGTTCACATTTCACTTAACTTTGACACCTTAGATAGACACTGACACACATGGCATATATCAAATTCCATTTTTTACATATCATCTACTTCGGTGGTGTCTAATTTTTTTGCTTCTGTAGGCCACATGAGAAAAAGAATTGTCTTGGACTACACATAAAATACACTAATGATAGCTGATGAGCTAAAAAAAACACAAAAAACCCCCATAAATCTTATAATGTTTTAAGAAAGTTTATGAATTTGTGTTGGGCCACATTCAAAGCCATCCTGGACTGCAGGTTGGACAGTCTTGAGCTATCTAATAATTTCAAAATATTGCATGAGTCTGGATTCTCATCCTCCCATCTTGTTCTCACTAGGCTGGCATTCACTGCAGGTATCTGCATTCCTGGCTCAAATTTCCTTTACCCCAAGGCTTCCTCAGTGGGGACAAGAGATGGTGGTAAGTGGGATGGGCAGTGCTGGGCTGGAAGCAGGTAGCCGTGCATCCTGGTGATGCTCTCTATCCTCAGCCTGGCTGGGAAATGTGGGCAGGAGACAAACAACACCCCTTTATTCAACTACTAACCAGGTTCAGATTGGAGGCTGAATTCCTGACCTGCCTTTGTTAGAAGGGTCCCAGGTGGGAGGTGGCAGGTCTTTGAGGAAGAGAATGCTGGACTAATTGCTTGTGGCAGGACAAGGAAATGACCACTGGCTTTCAAGTCAGTGATCCCCAGATACCCGTGAAGGTCATACCCACCAACAGGATTGCTTGGCTCTGTGAGAGCGGTGTTGGAAAAATATGTAATTCAGCAGTTATTTTTTCCTTGTTTGAGTTCTGTAGAAACAACTATAACATACATGTCTATTGCCCAACTTTCAGACATTAAACTTCGTAACAATTTTTAGGAATATATTATGTACGAAATAGGGAATTTCCTGTATACCATTTCGGACCCCAGAACTGACAGTGTTAGTGTGATTATATAGAACTGACAGTATATAGTTTCTGTATCTTGTTAGCATAAGATAAAGAAACAAGAGGGGTGACTCAGATGATAGAGCAGAGCTAGCATGACCAAGGAGAGAAACGGGTTCCAAATCAGAATAAAGTATGCACATTAGCATTTCCTCAGTGCCCTAGTGAGAAGGAATCAGTGGTTTACACCAGAACTGCAGTGATCATAGCTATGTAAGTGGGGCTGCTAGGGAAAAAAGAAATATTTTAGAAATTATTCGGAGGTTGCGGTGAGCCGAGATCGCACCATTGCACTCCAGCCTGGGTAACAAGAGCAAAACTCCGACTCAAAAAAAAAAAAAAAAAAAAAAAAGAAATTATTAAAGAAGCATAATTCACCAATTTTTAAATTGAGGATCTACTATTCCAGCAACTGGGATACAGCACTAAATGAAACAGAAACCCCTTGCTCTCTTGGCATTAACGCAATACTAGAAATCAAGTATACTCAGTGGAGTTTGTACTTGTTATTCTAGTGAGCATGTTAGGGGCATCTCTTACTGGATGGTGGCTGAAGTATCTTGAATGAGTGATCTACTGCTTACTTAAGTGGAATTATCATTGTTACTATGTTTCATTTCATCTCCCACTGGAGTGGGTTCTGAGATGTGAAGTAAAGAATGATCTTAGGAAATTAACGGAAAGAAAAAAGGGTTGAGCTGAGAAGAAATGCAGAATGTATACATTCTCTAAAGGGAGAGGATACAGTTTGCTACAAGCCAGTCAGATGCAGTCACTTCCAGTTCCCAGATTTAGGGATGGAGATGGGAGCATAGTACCTGGAAATATAGTGGCTGATAATTTGGAATATATCTTAGCACTTTTTTATGTTAAATAGTGACACCTGAAATATGTACAATGCCTCATGACTTACAGTCTTCTTTTACTTACTTTATCTTATTGGAACCTAGTAGTAATCCTTTAGGTAAATGAAAAAGGCAATTTTAGCTTAATTATGTGCATGAAGACAGGTAGACGGACTAGTAGAAAGAGTTTAGAGTCTTTATTCCACTCATAGCTTTTAACTAGGGCTCAATATGTAAGCTTTTCCTTGGTAATCTAAATGGTAAAAAAAAAAAAAAAGAAATTCTGATGGTCTCCTAATAAATAGCATGATGGGAGGGCACAGATTTTCTGGGTGTTTCAGGTCCAGTGGGAATGATTCTGTTTTCTCTGTGCAGACAAATGCTGCATTAATTTATGTGTAGTTATATCTCTAAGTTGTATTCTTCTTGAAGCAGATAAAAACCAATGCTGGGACAGAGGTCTATGCTTGATCTTAGCCAAAAGACCGAGAAGCAATTTAGAGGTAATTCTAAAGATCTTGTTCTTCTCATATTTTAAATGAGAAAACTGAGACACAAAGTGGTTGTTTACTAGGTTGAAAATTCTTAATGTAGAATTTATAATAACAATAATAACATAGCAGAAACTAATGTAATTACTTCAGTAGGACAATTTAATAATATAGCAGAAACTCATATAATAATTTCAACAGGAAAATTACGTTGTAACACTGATGAAAATGAAGCTTGTAGAAACAAACATATGATAAAACATGTGGTCCTACTGATTCATTGACTCCTCTTAGCCATAATATTTGTCTACCAAATTTCCTTTATTTTTAGTGGTGTTTTACATTTATTGCAGCTAATTGATTCTGCAGAGAAAAATAATCCCTGGTGCCTCTGACAGGTGCAGCAGTCTCATGCAGTATGTTCTCATTCTACTTACGTAAAGTAAATCTCTAGATTATCAGATGTTAAGAACACAGTGGGGCAAATTTTACATTTATAGTTTCAGAAAATACCCTGCAGCCTTAAAGTGTATCTTGTCGACTCCCCCAAATAGTGGACATTCATCAAAGGTCTTAAAAGAGGATGGCAGGAAGTCAGGGAGCTGAAGGTTTAATCATAATATATGGCATGTAAGCCAATCTATAGTTGGCTTAGTGTTGTTCTGTGGGATAAGAAATGTGTCTAAACCAACAAATTATAGACAACATGCACACACGTATTTTTTGACCTTGGACAGTTTGTGACTGTATCCTTCTAATATTAAATTAAGAAAATTAACCTTTAATTCCATAGCTCAGTAGGAATTGCTGAGATTATGATATTGTAGCAAACTAAATTTATAATTAAAAAAAATAATGCAGGTATTGGCTGGGCACAGTGACTTATGCCTGTAATCCTAATACTTTGGGAGGCTGAGGTGGGAAAATTGATTAAGGCCAGGAGTTCAAGACCAGCCTGAGAACATAGTGAGACCCTGTCTCTACCAAAAAATTGAAATAAAATTAGCTGGGCATGGTGGCACATTCCTGTAGTCCCAGCTACTAGTGAGGCTGAGGTGTTAGGATAGCTTGAGCCCAAGAGTTTGAGGTTATAGTGAGCCATGATTGTGCCACTGAGCTGCAGTCTGGGTGACAGAGTGAGACCCCATCTCAATAATAATAAAATAATAGTAATAATGCAGGCATTGAGCCAAAACAATAAATTGGAGTCCATTAAAAGGCTGACATGATCAGAGATGCTCACTAATAGTCAAGGTATAAAAGTCCCATCTCTCAGATATTATTACAGATGACACTCATTCTGAGTCTGTTCTCTGATTATTCCCAGTCACTTCTTTCCTGTTTATGTCCAGCATGTTTGTCAGAGGTTTTTTTTGTTTTGTTTTTGTTTTTTGTTTTTTTTACACCTGACTTTGTGTATCTGAGAGTAACGTATCTATGTCTGGGTATGTTTCAGACAGAGATTGGAATTCATCATCTCTGTAGCCCTCATCTAGATAAACATTTCATGTTTCCAAATGATAGGCATTTCAAAAAAAAGAGCAGATACCAATTTTGAGGAATACATTAGACAAAGGGTATGACTCACTGCTTGTTCATGTAAATATTCTACCTTTATCCCAGGACAGAATAAGCTCAGAACACCAGCATTTTCCTTTTCCCTCTTCACCACCCTCCATGTGCTTGGTTGATGTGATGGTCATTTTGATGTATCCATTTGGCTAAGCTACAGTCCCCAGTTATTCCATTAAACTCTAGGTGTTGCTGTGAAAGTATTTTGTAGATGTGATTAAAGGAAGACCGCCTAAAAAACTTCCAAATTGGAAATGACAACCAAATTCATCCTAATTTTCTTTCTTTGAAATCCTATCAAAAACCTTGTGTTGGAGACCTTCATTGGTTCAATGATATTAAAAACCCTGTAGCACTCATTTGCTGCATTCATGTCTGTATTTGGGGTGCAGAAGCTTGGGTTTTCATACTGAGCAATGTATTAGCTCAGACTTCCATAACAAAATATCATAGACATGGTGGCTTAAAAATAAGAAATTTATTTAATTCAAACAGGTAGTGTCTTTGCTGTTATAATCCCATCTGTATTCCTGGCTTCTATTGAGATGGCTGATTAAGTTCCTGTGTTACACACATCATCTTTTTATCAAAAGGCTTTTCAGCCACACCCCTAGTGTTTTCTTCACAGCAAACTTTTTCATATTTTTTGCAATATGGATAGGGTGAGAGTTTACCAAATCTTCAATTTCTGGTTCCTTTTGCTTAACAATTTCTTCTTTAACTGAACTCTTCCTTTCTCAGTTTACCAGAAGTGGTCAGGAAAAATGAAGTTGCTCCTTCCATACTTTGTTTAGAAATTCCTCAGGTAAACATCCAGATTCATCACCTGCAAGTTTTGCCTTCTACAGAACACTAGAACACAGTTTACCCAAGGTTTTTTTTTTCACAGTATAAAAAGGATTGTCTTCCTTCAGTTTCCATTAATGTATTCTTCATTTCCATCTGAGACCTCAGCAGAATGGCCCTTAACATCTATATTTCTACATTTTGTTCATTATTTTGTACATTATTTTATGTATTCTCTGAGAAGATGGAAACTTTCTCTTTTTCTCTCCAACTTTCCCTCTTCTTTTATTTCTGGGCTTTTGCCAGAATTGCATATAAAATCCATATTTTTATTATGCACCTCAAAACTCCTTTAGCTTCTACCCATTCATTACCTAGTTCCAAAGCTACTTCTACATTTTTTTTTTTTTTTTGATTGAGACAAAGTTTCACTCTGTCGCACGACAGAGTGCAGTGGCACAATCTCAGCTCACTGCAACCTCTGCCTCTTGAGTTCAAGAAATTCTCCTGCCTCAGCCTCCCAAGTAGCTGGTATTACAGGCATGAGCACCATGCCCAGATAATTTTTGTATTTTTTTTAATTTCTTTTTTTTAAATTGCATTTTGGGTTTTGGGGTACATGTGAAGAACATGCAAGAGTGTTGCATAGGTATACATGATGCAGTGTGATTTGCTGCCTTCCTCCCCCTCACCTATATCTGGCATTTCTCCCCATGCCATCATCCCCCCAACTCCCCACCTCCCGCTGTCCCTCCCCTATTTACCCCCAGCAGACTGCAGTGTGTGGTGCTCCTCTCCCTATGTCCATGTGTTCTCATTGTTCAACACCCGCCTATGAGTGAGAACATGCGGTGTTTGATTTTCTGCTCCTGTGTCAGTTTGCTGAGATTGATGACTTCCAGGTTCATTCATGTCCCTACAAAGGACACAAACTCATCGTTTTTGATGGCTGCATAATATTCCATGGTGTATATGCGCCACATTTTCCCTGTCCAGTCTATCATCGATGGGCATTTGAGTTGGTTCCAGATCTTTGCTATTGTAAATTGTGCAGCAATGAACATTCATGTGCATGGGTCCTTAGAGTAGAACGATTTATAATCCTTTGGATATATACCCAGTAATGGGATTGCTGGGTTAAATGGAATTTCTGTGTCTAGGTCCTTGAGGAATCGCCACACTGTCTTCTACAATGGTTGGACTAATTTACACTCCCACCAACAGTGTAAAAGTGTTCCTATTTCTCCACATCCTCTCCAGCATCTGTTGTCTCCAGATCTTTTAATGATTGCCATTCTAACTGGCGTGAGATGGTATCTCAATGT
>NW_022436967.1:25253851-25270610 GCF_009761245.1 Sapajus apella | reverse complement strand
AAAAAAAAAAAAAAAAAGAAAGAGAGGCCCATATTCTCCATTTTCAGCATTCCAATCATAAAGGAAAGATTTTGGCCAAGGATTTTAAGTTTATTTGAACCCCCTGGAATTGTCTTACTTTTCTCGGCAAGCATCATAGGAAAGTTGATTTGAGGATGTGATCTATAGAATGCCTTACAGATGACTGAACATCAGAGAGTTAAAGGGACTTGTTCAATAACACATAGTAAAGTTGTGGCAATTAAGAGTAACAGGGAGAAAAAAAACTTTTCCTCTATGATCTTAAGTTCAGTGGCTTGGAGCCTACACATTTAACTCATGAAAGACAGATTAACACAAGAAAAGGAATACAAGTTTTATTTTATGTACATGGGAGTTCACATAAAATGACTCAAAGAAATGAAGTGAACCCCCACAGAAATGGTTAGGCTGCAATGCTCATATACCATTTTAACAAAGAGAAGGGGTTTGGCTCTGAGGCGTGATAAACTGTGAGAAAGTGACTGTGAAATATATGAGTGAAACTAATGGAAGATAAGGATTATTTTAGTAAGGTTTGTTTATGCAGTGTTATCTTGGTGCCAGCTGTCTGTCTCTGGTGATAAGAGTTGCTCTCTTCTTCCTGGTACAGAGAGAGGGTCACCTTCACAAAGGGAAATTTATGCTACCTTCACAAAGGGAAGTCGTATGTCTGGCTTTTAGGTGCACAAGGGAGGGCAGAGAATTTTTCCTGCATCTCTTGCTTTCCAACTGCCATCAGCTCAAAATAATTCTTATCCCAAAGTGTCATATTTTCTGGTGGCGTATCCTGATCCCCTTCACCAGTAAAATCTGGGATTCATACTTCATTGTCCAATGTTTCTCCCATTTTACTACACTGGCCAGTGCATTTATGGAGGAAGATAATCCAGTAAGTGAGTTGCAAGTTTTCCAGGGACATAGAATGGTATGAAAAAAATTATGAGAAGTTTAGAAAAGTTGAATGTGGTAGATACAGTTCAGTGTTGAATAAACAAGGAAAACCAAATTTGTGCACAGTTTTTGGTGAAAGAGTAGAGGTGAATCAGATCACCCACCAGCAATGTAACTCAAAACTATCATTTCCTTCATGTGGATCTTTGTCATAGTCTTCATGACTGAACAAGGACATGAGGATTGTTGATTATATTATCATCATCCTTGTACCCAAACCATCATCACTGTGAAGAAGAGTATCACCAGATAATGACTACTTCTTTGTCTGTTTTCCTACCTGTTTGCGAATGACGGGAATGATTTCTACAACAGTTTGAGCTCATGTCTGAGATAGTAGATATCAGATGCACATTGAACAGTATTTTTCTTTCCCTTGCATTTTGTCACTTCCTTTCTCTTTTTCCTTAAAAAATAATGTGACATCGGGCACAGTGGCTCACGCCTGTAATCCCAGCACTTTGGGAAGCTGAGGTGGGCAGATCACCCGAGGTCAGGAGTTTGAGAACAGCCTGGCCAACATGGCAAAACCCCGGCTCTACTAAAACTACAAAAATTAGCTGGGCATGGTGGCAGGCGCCTCTAATCTCAGCTACTCGGGAGGCTGAAGCAGGAGGATTTCTTGAATCTGGGAGATAGAGGTTGCAGTGAGCAGAGATTGTGCCACTGCACTCCAGCCTGGGTGACAAGAGCAAAACCCTGTGTCAAAAAAATAAATAGTGAAACTTTATGCTTGACTATTAAGAAAAATAATTTTATTATAAAGAAAAAAATAAATGATGAAGCAAAACCACCAAATGAAAGACTATGGTCAAATGGTCGACATATTCTTGAATACCCTGGGAATTTGTCAGATTAGTAAATATTTAACTCTGAATTTCCCTTCCCCTCAAAAAAAATTCAAAGCATTTCAGTGTCTCCATATTTCTAATTAAGTGAAAATTATGTAAATATTATTTGGCCTTTGATTCTAGTGACCACTCATTCTTTATGAATTTTACCCTGTTATGGATTCTGGGAGACCACGGAGTAAATTCCACTTACAGCGCTGGCCATTCCTCAGTCAGTATAACAAGGATTCCCTTCCATATGATAGTTGGGGGTTTGAGTTTCACTAAGCTTCTGTCTTCAGGCTTTTCCCCTCTTGCTCACATCCTGAGGTGAATGGTGATGAGATAAACCATCACAAAATGAGCATTTTGATTATGACAGCGACTCTCAACAGCCTCCAGATGTGCATTTCCATGTAGTTATCTCTCCAGGCCTGACTAGGCACATGTTCGAGCAAGAAAGCCTGAATCTTCCCTTTTATTTCCACATTCGACTATCTAATGTCTTAAAAATTCCACCTCCTAAGCATTGCTAATCCATTTCTTGGTCTCCATCTATACTGCAGACCTGTGTCATTTCCTACCTTGAAAATTGAAATAGGATTCTAATTTCCAGGCTAGCCCTTTCTGGAGCATTTTGGACTTTCTCCATTAATAATCCTTCAATACCTATGGAGATAAAGTCTAAACACCTTGACAGGACATACAGCTCTCTTGTGAGTGGGCTGTTGCCCAAGTCTTCAGTCTTATCTCCTCCTACTTCCTCTTAAGATTCTGATATATTTGCTTGGGAAAATTATTTGTAATTTACCAAATAGCCTCTTTCTCTCAGGTCTCTGTGGCTCTGTATAGACTCTTGCCTATCTGATGTGCCTTTGCCCGCTTTGTCTTTTGGGAGACGCTTATTCATCCTTCAGGTACTATTCTCTTGTGCAGTCATCTTTCATGGGCTCATTCCCGCAGCCTGTTTTTGCAGATGTTATTAATGGCAGGTAACACATTATATTCTAGTGGTTTTACAGACCTGTGTATTTTATTGTAAAAGTTTGATCTCTTTGAGTATGAAAATCTTATCTTGTAATTCTTTATATCCCCAATTACAACAGCAACAGAAAAGGTAAAATGCATGAGTATAAATAAAACAAGCAATGTGCAAGCTTTTATGAAACAATTTTTTAAATATAATTGCAAGGTCTCAAAAGAAGATATGAACAAATAGGTATACCATGTTTTTGCATAAGTAAATTCAATATCACATAAGGTTTTTTCCTAAGTTAATCTATGTATTTAACATGACTTTCCTGAGATATTATAGATTTCTTTTTTTTTTTTTTTGAAGGCAGACAATACTGAAATAAAAAAAAAATAGAATTAAAAATATATGAAAAAATACTGGCAAAGGATGTATGAGGGAACTGGCCTGGCTGAATATTTTTAAGTACTATAAAATGTAGAATATAGTATGGAATATGAAAAAAGACAAATCAATGGAACAAAAGGGGAAAGTCAATAAATAGATTGGATACATATGAAGATTGACTATATGATTAAGGTGACATTCCAAGTCTGTAGAGTCCAATAATTAGTGTAGGGTCTACTGGTCCATTCTGAAAAAGTAATCCTGTGTTACACCACAGTAAATGGCGGTGAATTGAATACTTAAATGTGAGAAATGAAAGCAAAAAAGAAATATAGTCATGTGTTGCTTAACAACAGGAGTATGTTCCAACAAATGCTTCCTTAGAGTCTTCTTACACAAACCTAGATACTATATTGCCTACCACACACTCGGTCCCTGTGGTATAGCCTCTTTCCTGTTTCACCTAGGCTACATACTTGTTCAGCACGTTGCTATACTGAATATTGCAGCAATCGTAACACAATGATCAGTATTTATGTATCTAAACATGGAAAAGGTACAGTGAAAATACAACATAAAAGATAAACAGTGATACACCAGTATGGTGCACTAACCATGAGTGGAGCTTGCAGGACTGGAAGGCACTGTGGGTGAGTTAGTGAGTGAGTAGTGAGTGAATGTGAAAGCCTAGGTCGTTATTGTCCACTACTGCAGACTTTATAAATACTGTGCACTTAGGCTACTACATTTACATTGAAAAGCTTTTCTTTCTTCAATAGTAAGTTAACCTTAGCTTTCTGTAACTTTTGACTTTATAAACTTTTTGTTTTAAACTTTTAGACTCTTTTGTAATAACACTTAGCTTAAAACAGACTCCTTGTACAATTATACAAACATTTTCTTTTCTTTATATCCTAATTCTATAAGCTATATTTTATTAAAATTTTTTTTTAAAATTTGTGTGTGTGGGGTACATGTGCAGATCTTGCAGGATTGTTACATAGGTATACACATGCCATGGTGGTTTGCTGCCTCTATCCCCCCTGTCACCTACATTAGGTGTTTCTCCTAATGTTATGCCTCCCCACTCTCCCTACCCTTTGCTATCCCTTCTCTAGCCCCCCACCCTCCAACAGACTCCAGTGTTTGATGTTCCCCTCCCTGTGTCCATGTGTTCTCATTGTTCAACACCCACCTATAATTGAGAACATATGGTGTCTGGTTTTCTGTTCTTGTGTCAGTTTGCTGAGAATGATGGTTTCCAGATTCATCCATGTCCCTGCAAAGGACATGAACTCATCCTTTTTAATGGCTGCATAGTATTCCATGGTGTATATGTGCCACATTTTCTTTATCCAGTCTATCTTTGATGGGTATTTGGGTTGGTTCCAAGTCTTTGCTATTGTAAACAGTGCCAAAATGAACATATATGTGCATGTGTCTTCATATAGATCAATTTATAATCGTTTGGGTATATACCCAGTAATGGGATTGCTGGGTCAAATTGAATTTCTATTTCGAGATCCTTGAGGAATCTCCACACTGTCTTCCACAATGGTTGAACTAATTTACATTCTCACCAACAGTGTAAAAGTGTTCCTATTTCTCCACATCCTCTCCAGCATCTGTTGTCTCTAGATTTTTTAATGATCACCATTCTAACTGGTGTGAGATGGTACCTCAATGTGGTTTTGATTTGCATTTCTCTAATGACCAGTGATGAGCATTTTTTCATATGTTAGTTGGCTGCATAAATGTCTTCTTTTGAAAAGTGTCCGTTCATATCTTTCACCCTCTTTTTGATGGGGTTGTTTGTTTTTTTCTTGTAAATTTGTTTTAGTTCTTTGTAGAGTCTGGATATTAGCCCTTTGTCAGATGGGTAGCTTGCAAAAATTTTTTCCCATTCTGTCTCTTGTCAGTTCACTCTAATGACTGCTTCTTTTGCTGTGCAGAAGCTCTTAAGTTTCATTAGATCCCTTTTGTCTATTTTGGCTTTTGTTGCCATTGCTTTTGGTGTTTTACCCACAGTAGCCTCACCCTACGTAAGATCAGGATCATCAACATAGCTGCCTTCCACCTCCACATCTTGTCCCACTGGAAGGTCTTCAGGGGCAATAACACATATGGAGCTGTCATCTCCTATGATAACACATTCTTCTAGAATACCTCCTGACAGACCTGTCTGAAGCTATTTCACAGTTAACTTCTTTTTCTATAAGTGATGGGGAATACTTAAAATAATAAAATATATGGTATAGTAAATACATAAAGCAGTAAAATAGTAGTTTATTATCAAGTTTTATGTACTATACCTAATTGTATATGCTATTATTTATACAACTGGCAGGGCAGGTTGTCTACATCAGCACCACCACAAACACATGAGTAATGTGTTGTGCTATGACATTATAGAAAGCTGTGACATCATGAGGTGATAGGAATTCTTCAGCTCCATTATAACCTTTAGGACCACTGCCATATATGCGTCTGTCATTGACTGAAATGTCATCATGTGGCACATGACTATACTTGAGCCATAAGAAAATCATTTTATAATTTTGAAGTGGGTAAAAGCTTTCTAACTAAGACATGAAAACAATAAACCATAAGAAAGAAGACTGATAAATTCCACTACATATAGATCAAGAATTTATGCATGCAAAGATCAACAAAAATAAATTTAAGAAATAATTGAGAAATCAGGGAGAAATATTTGCCATTTGTATCACAGATAGGGGTAATTTACCTAATATATAAAAAGCTTCTATTTCTCATAAACCTAAAAATAAAACTACTCTATGATCCAGCAGTCCCACTCTCGGGTGTGTATCCAAAGGGAAGAAAAAATTAGTATATCAAAGGGGTACCCACGCTGCATATTTATTACAGCACTATTTACAATAGCAAAGATTTGGAATCAACCTAAGTGCTCATCAAGGAAAGAATGGATAAAGAAAATGTGATATATATTTGTCAATAGAATACTACTCAGCCATAGAATGAGTATTTGCTATTTGCTACAGCATAGACAGAACTGGAGGTCATTAGGTTAAGTGAAATAAGCCAGGCACAAAAAGACAAATACCACGTGTCCTCACTCATATGGAGGAGCCCAAACAGTTGCTCTCATGGACATAGAGTATAGAATAATAGATACCAGAGACTGTGAGGAGTGGGTAGCGGGGAGAGAGGATGAAGAGAGGTTGGTTATGGGTACAAACATGTAGTTAGATAGAAGAAATACATTTTAATGTTTGATAGCAGACCAGGGCAGTATGGTTTGAATGTGTGTCCCCTCCAAATCACATGTTGAAATGTGACCTGCAGTGTTGGAGGTGGGCCAAGTGGGAGGCATTTGGTTCATGGGGGCGGATCTCTCATGAATGTCTTGGTGCTGTCCTCACAGTAATGAGTGAGTTCTCACTTTATGAGTTCATGCAAGATCTGGTTGTTTAAAAGTGCCTGGCACCACCTCCTCTTCCCTCTTGCTTCCTCTTTCGCTACATGACATGTTGGCTCCCCTTCACCTTCCACTATGATTGTAAGCTTCCTGAGGCCCTCACCAGAAGCAGATGCAATGCCAGCACTATGCCTCATGTACAGCCTGCAGAACAGCTGTGAGCCAAATAAACCTTTATTCTTTATCAATTACCATTCTTAGGTATTCTTTTATAGCTACACAGAATGGACTAACACATAGGGAGACTATTCTTAGCAATAATATTCTGTATATTTCAAAGTAACTAGAAGAAAGGACTTGAAATCTTATAACACATAAAAATGATAAACAGTTGAGAAGGTGGATAGCCCAAACAGCCTGACTTGATCATTACACATTCAACATATGTAACAAACACACCTACATCATAAATATTATTGTATATCAATAAAAGGAGGGAAAAGCTCCCCCTTTCAATAAAGGAAAGACTGATGAACCAATAAAAATAGGTAAAAGAGATGAGAAGATAGTTAACAGAAAAGGAAATATAAGTGCCTCTTCAACATGTGAAAGGAGGCACAACTTCACTCAGAAGAGCAGAACAAGTTTAAATACATTGAGCTATCATTATTTATCTTTCAGATTCGCAAATATAAAAAGTCTTGGTAATAATTTTTGTTAGAAAATGTTGAGAAAGCACCTTTTCTCATATACTGTTGATAGAGTATAAATGGGCACAGCATTTCTATAGGGCTATTTGGCATTATCTGTTGAAGTTACAAATAATCATACTTTTTGATCCAGAAATTTTACATATTATTTAATTCACAGATTTATTTTTAAGTGGGTTAATGTACTTAGAAATATCAACACAATTTTAAAGTAAAATTTAAATGAACTTTTGCTAAAGACAGGTTCATTTCAGCATCTTTTGGTCTAGTGTTATATTTTCCCTTTTCCTCCTCCTGCCTCATGCTGGGGCAATGTATCTCCCTACATTTGGTTTCAAACATGTAGAACTTTATCATGAATCCATTATGAACCTGACTAACACGTTTCTCCGAAAATTTCTTAGTTAAAAATTGTTAACAGTTAGCAGAATATTTAGAACAAGGAAAATGTTTACTCTTATCTTCTATTTTGAAACCAAAAAGCTAACATTTTATCTCACCTGATAAATTAAATGGTCTTAAATCATCGATATGCCATCCATTGCTTTTCCAAAACACCGGTATATATTTTTAAAAATCAGTTATTTCTTTTTGGGTGCATACTTTGCTCAAATGTTATCTACTTATTTTAACTTATAATAAAAATGCTTAAAATATGGATATATGGAGCTTCCCAATTTGAGTATTTTGTACAGTAGTTAGTATAAATATTTTGACCTTCATCTTGTCCTCTGAGGAAAAGAGTAAGCTTTCAGCTTTTCAGAATGGTGTTTTCACACATATGGCCACATGCTGTGCTGTCCTGGAGAAGCAGGTGGCTAAGTGTGGTTCTGGTCACAGAGCGCCCAGAGATTTCTCCTTGCCTGACAAATACACTCAGAAACTGTGTATAATCAGCAATTCCTTTATTGGATACCCAAATACTATGTTCTAAGGGTATCAGTGTATGTTTTTTCCCATGTGCTTCATGGAAAGTGTTTTTACTCTCCCCATCTCAGAAGAAAACTATTACTTACAGAAGATAAACAGCTCCTGAAAGACTTTGAATCACATCACATTAAATTTAAGACTTTGATTGTTAAACAGTGAATATACATACAGAATTTATTGATGGTAAGGAAATTTGTACCTTGGACTACAATTAAGATTTAAAAGCAGAAGCAAATAAAAGTGAATAAATAAGTCCATGTTATACAAGCACAGGCATAACTAAAATTAAAACTAGTATTTGTCTTCTCACTACTTTCCCTTGACTAGCCTTAACAAAAAACTAGTATTGGAGTGGATTGCAAACTTAATATGAAACCATTTGTATTGTATTGTGGTAGTGATGTGGCAGCAAAAAGATGCAATATACAGAAATTGCAGAGTTCTGTTTCTGAATACGGTGTAACTCCAAACTAGTGAACTCAAGCATACCAGTTCACTTCCTCTGAAATCTTCCAGTTTCAACAACAGCATTGATTTTCCTCCTTGGAGCCGTCATCCTGTAGTGTGTTAATTCTTACATTTTACAGTAGTTTTACCTGGAAAATGTGGTATCTACATCATTAACTTATTAAGCTTTTACATTTTTTAACTAAGTGAAGTTTTCCTTTTGAATTACATTTTTAATGGAAATAAACTAGGGTTATAATTTCAGGATTTCCCAACTGCATAGGACTGTAAACATTACATAAAGCTTTGTATACTACACTTTATTAGCTTTTAAAGGCAGTTGAGTGGAGTTTATTGTACATAAGTCTTGCATTTGTAGTTAGAGAAAAGCCTCACATGATTGCCATCTGTTTGCTTTTTCAAGTGTAACTCTAGAATTTACTTCTGATATGCCAATAGAAATGTTATTTTAGTTTTAGTTCAACTGGAGGTTTTCTACAGGAAATTTAGTTCTCCTACTTGGAAGAATATTTGTGACTCCTTATTATAAGACAATAGGCTAAAATTTTGAAATTCACTTACATTAAATTAATATAAGGTAAATGATATAAGAATTTCAATCACGGCTGGGCGCGGTGGCTCAAGCCTGTAATCCCAGCACTTTGGGAGGCCGAAGCGGGTGGATCACAAGGTCAAGAGATCGAGACCATCCTGGTCAACATGGTGAAACCCCGTCTCTACTAAAACTACAAAAAAATTTGCTGGGCATAGTGGCGCGTGTCTGTAGTCCCAGCTACTCAGGAGGCTGAGGCAGGAGAATTGCCTGAACTCAGGAGGCGGAGGTTGCGGTGAGCCGAGATCACGCCATTGCACTCCAGCCTGGGTAGCAAAAGCAAAATCCGACTCGAAAAAAAAAAAAAAAAAAAAGAAAAAAAAGAATTTCAATCTAACTTACATTTGGTGCAAAGCTGGAGTTCCTGAAATAAGCCTTTGGTATGTGGTGTCATAATGTGAATTAAAAAGAAATGAGATGATTCTTCTGCAGAAAGATAAAACATAAATGTATCCAAATATTATTTGGAGGGCACAGGGGGAAAATGGTCATTTTCCATTTTGTATTATTAGTGGTATATTTTATTATTTCATACCCCAGACACTCCATTACTGAAAGAAAGCACAATTCTTGCTAATGATAGGCAGATGAGGCTGTGATTCTGTATTCCATGTCTAGGTGGTGGATAGCAGCAGTCCAGTCCAGCTGTCCCACAGACTAAGCCTGGTCATTGGGGAAAAGGGCTCAGTGACCAGAGCTAACAAAGACAAGCAGGGAGATAAAGCAAAAAAGCTTGCAGCTGCTCATCAGCTGCTTCACTCATGGGGCCTCAGAGAAAGAATTCAATTTGTCCTAAACAGCATGTTTTAACACACCTATCCACAGAAGTATGTGTGGAAGGCTGTTGGGAGCTGGTTCTTCCACCATTCTTGAAACAAAGGTTTTAAATTATAAACATGCTGATAAAGGAGAACACTGTTCTGTTTAGGTTTTTGTTTGTTGAGCTGCTTGTTTCAGGATGGTATTGAAATCAGAGCAAGAACTAAGTGAAATGGATGTGGTATTAAGTAGATTCCTCAAAATGATGGCAAATCCATGCTATTCTTTAAATATATTCTGAAAACTACAGAGTGCTTAAATGTTATGAAAACTGTTTTAAATATATATTTACTATTTTAAAATTTTATGTGTTCACTATATATTTTCTCATTCTCCCTACCTTTTTAGTTGAAATACTTTTAAATTTGTGGCAATGAGCCCAATTGTTAATCTGAAAAAATACATTAAATACAAAATAGAGTACACAAAAAATCTGCAAACACCAGTAAATTTAAAGCCCTGAAATATGTCTAGAGATTGAAGAAACATATATTGAGAATGTTTTTCATAAATGTAACTAATCTGCCTTTTAAAATCATGTTATCGTCTATTTCTCAATCTTGAACATCTTATGATTCTAGAGACTTCAGTTGGGTCAGAGCACCCACAGGGCATATTATCTGGCTCAGTGTTGGACCACTTCTGATGATAAGTGGCTTGGGAATGGATTTGGATTTCTTAGCATTTGATTGTTTGTGTCTTCTGTAAAGTAATACAGAGTAACTCAGTGCTGTGATAAATAAAGTTTGGAAATACTTAACTGTATATTTTAAAAGTGTTTTGTCTTTATAGAGTAGGGATGTTCTTTTAATTCTTACTCTATCTTCATAAATGAATCCAAAGGTTTTTAGATTCTGTGTTTTCCAAAGCCCCATTGTTGGGAGAGTACACATACACACACACACACACACACACGCACGCACATGTTGTGCTTATGGTACAGTATGCCAACATTTTGGTTTGGGAATTAGGAGGAAGTAACAAATAAGAGAATAATCCACACATGGCAAAGAGTGGAAAATTTTAAGAAAATGTGAAACCACTTCCGGGGTTAACTTTTATTTTTTTTCTTTTTGCTGTTTGCTTTGAATTGGCCTGGTTTCTCTTTCTGAGGGAACTGTGTTGTATGATTCTTATTTGAAGAAATTTTTGATATCAGTAAGATTGTATAATTTTGTAAATATAAGTACCCTGAGAGAAGTGTTAGGTGTAATGTCAATCAATTTAATCACTACCACTTAAACATTGTTTTCTCCACTACAAAACCAATACATTTCCCTCATAGAACATTTCAAACATAGAGATAAGCCCAAAAGAAAAAAAGTCACCCCTACGCCTACCAAAATGTTAACATTGGATTAAAAAATCTTTTACTGTACATATGTTTTAAAAAACTCATTTCTTTACTTATTCATCCATTTATTCATTCAACAAATATATACTGAGCATAGACTGTATACCTACATTGCACTAGATGCTGGGAACACTGAAGTGAACAGGACAGCTAAGGTCCCTGCCCTCTGAGAACTTACATCTTAGTTAGGGAAAGTAGCTATTACATATGCAAATAAAGAAACAAATGAGACCATCAGTGGTTGTGGTAAGTGCTAGGAAGGAAATGAACAGCCTGGTGTGATGGAGAACCTAAAGAGGAGTCCTCTTTGGACATGGTAGATAGAAACCAATTTAGGAGGAGATTTATAAATCCATACCCAAAGAGAGTATTTCAGGTATAGAATGCAGGGTATACACAGTTTTTAACCTGCCTTTTTCCCCACGAGATACAAATGTCATAATTCTTCATATAAGACTCTTGTGGCAAGAGTTTAGAATTTAGAATTTTTTGAGGCTTTGAAACATAATATGGTTAAATACATACATTAGGTAACATTTTCCGCAGTGTCTAGGGCAGTGGGCAGCAATCTGTAATCAAATACATTAATATACCTCTAGTGAAATGAGAATAACCACACTGTGTGAGAAAATGACTATGCCTAGCCTCACTTCAGATTAAGTTTTAGTGTCAAAGAGTCCTGGTCAGATAAAATTTTGCTGCTAAATAAGTTATATATGAACTTTCGATTTTCTGCATGTTTACTACGGATTTCAAGATCATAGAAAGGGGATGGTGGAGCAGTATTTCATAATACAAAACAGCATAATCAGTTTAGATAATGTCACATTTTTACACATCTGTACTGTTTCTATTTAGGTTATTCAGGTGAGATAAAATGTTTAAACTGGGCTAAACACTTTTCTAGCCATATATTTGTGCACATTAGTGATCATTCTCTTGGGATATATTTGTAGGGGAGGTGAAATTTTATCTCTGTCCTCTTAGAGTTCTTTGGGCCTGAGAATTAAATTGACTTAGGGCAGATTAACAGGAGAAAAGCATACACATTTATTTAATGTGACGTTTATGTGGCATGGGAGCTCTCCTAAGGAAATGAAGACCCAAAGAAGCAGAGTTGAATGCTTATATACAGAACTGGGCAGAGAGTAGTGGATTGTGGAAATGTGACAAGTCAAAAGAGCTTGACCTAGAGTAGTTTAATCATGAAAAAGTAACAGAAGATAAGGGATAGTTTAACAAGGTTGGTTTCCACAGATTTTTCTGGGCCTTGACTCCCTGTTTCTAGTGACAAGATGCCATTTTCCTTTTGGTATAAAGAGGATATCTTACATATGGGTATTTTATCTCCTGCTTTTAGGAACAAAAATGGGGAGGTTATAGGATCCTTCTTGCACTTGCTCTTTTCTTAATGCCTTTAGCTGAAAATAATCCTTTATGCTAAAATGGCATATTTTGGGGTGGCATGGTCTGCCACCCTTCGCATTCAATTGTTATGTAAGAGATGTGCAAACAATTTTATGCATATTTCTTATGTAGAAATTTTATTTTATGTTAACAAAGTAAGAGTATTCTCAGAAGGGTTTCCTAATTCTGTAGCTGAGTTGAGGGTAATTATTCTCGTAATACCTTGTCTGAGGCTCAAATTTTATCATGTTTAAAGGCAACAACAATAACAACAACAATAACATGTTCTCTGGTCATGGTTGTTTTTCATTTTTGCCTTTCCACTTGATCCTTCATTTATAACAGAAACTGCATGTATATAGAGATTGGATTATTTACCACTAAAATGCAGCCATTTAGGGGAAGGAGGAGGAGGTAATTGGTTTTCATTCCCTATCAAAACAGAATGATTCAGGACCTGGGGTTATAAAAAAGCATCCTTTATTTAATTACAGAACCATGGGCCATGTTGACAGATTTCTGAGTTGTAATTGTCTTTTCTGTGCCCTCATTGATTTGCTCATGCATCTGATCTTCCTGATTAAAATCTGCCGGGGAATAACTCTAGAATCTAGTCTTCATAGCTTATCCTTTTGAGAATGTGATAGATCTTTCCTTTCAGAGAAGGAACTCAGTCAGTCCCTCGTATCAGCTCTGGTTTAAGCTTTTGTGATATCAAGGCCACATGTCTGCTATGTACCCTCTTAATTAGCCATACCCTTTCTATGGCTAGTGCCTGCAGGTTTTCAAGTGAGATGCCAGTTTTTATCAAAGCTTTAGAGTCAAAATGTCAAATCATTGCTGTTTGTTGCAAATGTATAATTTTATCACTGTATCTGTTAATTCAGCAGAAAAAATATGCACTTTGGGAAAAGTGTAAAATTTTAGCTATAACAATATAAAATTCAAGGATTCTGCCATTATTTACGTGTACTCTAAGAGCCAAATGAAATCCTTCTGTAATTTCTAGCCATACAGATTCCACTTTTATATGTGTTTATTGCATGTATACATGACATATTCAAGGCCTGGATGCGTTGTTTATGAGCACGCTATTCCATTGGATCTCATAGGCCTTTCATCCATAGATGTCTGTCACTGAGATCTGTATATTTTAGAAATTGGAATGTCAACATTATTCTTCTTAGAATAAGTGAAGGGGCTCTGTGGGCGTGAGTTGTGGCTGGTTGCTAAGAATATCTAATCAGGTTGCATTGCTATAGCAACAGTGTTGCTAGGACTTTAAAGTTTCCCTGCAATCAGTTGGAATTCATAAGTGAAAGACATTGTTTATCTCAGTGGTATTTTAAAGTGATCCCAGCTAGCATAAGGCAGGAATCCCATACTTTGGAAAGGAATTGATAGTCCCAATGAACTCCACTCTAGTTTATGATTAGTTCAGAGCATGTAATCTACAGAACCAGGGTGGTAATTTAGCAGCCTATTTTTCCAGGTGTTTTGATTCCATAGTCCCTACCTAGTTAAAGATCATTTCCATCTGACTCTTCCAAGGGTTTACAAGGTTATCACACATTGATTATTTTGAAATGAAATGTATCATTTCATATTTCTGTCACAGAGCAGATACTTGAGGACTCCAAAATAATATATTAGTATTGGTATTTATGTCTTTTCCAAAATGAAAATAGCTCTATTTTTCTAATTATAGTCATACTTCATACTTATAAAAAATGTAGGCACAAAGCAGATAGTTAAAAACTCCCAGAGTTACTTTTAACATGTTGTTGCAAACATTATGTATGTCTATAGTTGTTAAATAAAGAGACATAAAACATATATGTGTTTCCCTGGCAGTGTGGTTTTCTTAAAGGTAACTTTACATTATAATTTTAAACTGCTTTAAAACTGTCTTTATGTTTGGTCTATTGAGGTTTTGAATATTTTTTTTCCCTCAAACATACACTCAAAACATTGAAATGTTCAGGAGTTAGTCTTAAAGCCAAAAGCCTCTGTGTTTACTAAATATCTTTGCCCTACTCCAAAAAGTATTTAAAATATTTAGTTTAGGGATTTCATAAATCATCATCTTAGTGAAACTTAAAATCAGCATTTTTTTCTGGTTTTATGCCCTAAACTTTTGAGTGAGGGAAAAAGGTTGTGCAAATGTTTCATTCCAATCTTGTATGTGGAGTTTGATTCAATTTAAGGAATTAAAATAACTACATATTTTTAACAGGTTGAGTACTAGAGCCCAGAAAGTTGGTTTTAGGTTGGCTGAATATGGGTTTGCATCAGACGTGGACTAAAAGTAGCATTCTCTGTCTGTTGCATGTTATTTTATAGAGACCTGAAAATGAAATGAAAAATAAAACAGAAAATCTTTGAAGATTCCCTAGGATGGCTGGGTAATCAATAAAGATCAAGCCGGTCATAGACTAAAAGAGAAAAAAGCCAACGTTTTTTGATAAGTATGGACTAGGCACTGTTGTGAGAATTTCATTATTAACTCATTTAAGCTTTGTGATAACCAAAAGAAGGTTCTGTGACTTATGATAACCCTCGGAGGAGTCTATTATTATTTCCATTCTACAGGTAAAAAGAATGAGGCAGAGTAAAGTCGAACAACTTGCCCAAGATGCATGACTACCATGACTATTAAGTCTCAGAATCAAAATCCAAACCCAGAATCTACCTCCAGAGCCAGCTCTTAAAACCACCGTGTTTTGTTCTGAAGGATACTAGTTGGTTTGTTTAGGGTAAGCTTTTCTATTGGGTGCATTCATGGCCTATGATTTCATCCACAGCTTTGCTGGCCCAGAATCTTTTTTTTTGGTCAGCTTACCTAGGGGTGCACTATCTTTCTCAAACTCTATCTCCAAGTTATTGTAAAGATAGTGAGAAAGTATATATAAAGCACTTAGTACTGTATCGGTCATATAGTATTCTTAATACACAGGAGCCAACACTCTCATCGTATTGGATTTGGGAGACATTGTCTCTATAGATGTGGATCATACAGCTTTTTATCTGTTGTTTACAGGGCAGGTTTAAAGACATTGTTAGAAATAGGCCGGGCGTGGTGGCTCATGCCTGTAATCCCAGCGCTTTGTGAGGGTGAGGTGGGCGGATCACCAGGTCAAGAGATTGAGACCATTCTGGCCAACATGATAAAACCCAGTTCCTACTGAAAATGCAATGATTAGCTGGGTGTGGTAGTGCTTGTCCGTTGTCCCAGCAATTTGGGAGGCTGAGGCAGGAGAATCACTTGAACCCAGGAGGCGGAGGTGACAGTGAGCTGAGATTGCACCACTGCACTCCAGCCTGGGTGACAGAGCGAGACTCCGCTCAAAAAAGAAATAACCCTGGCACATAATAGTGTCAAACTTTGGGCAAATTCCTAATCTCTCATAAGTCTTCATTTTCTCCCATCTGTGAGAAAATATAATACCTAATCTTCAAGGTTGTGATTAAGGATGAGAGTAGACTTCGAACTCTAAATAAATAGTAATGACATTTTTTAATAGTGTGACTAGTTGAAATTTAAAAGGATCTTGCTTTCCTGACCACATATCCAAGCTTTAAGAATATCTACCTCGCAACCCTCTATGCCCTGCCTACCGAATTTTCAAATGTTAAACTTATAATTTAATATGTTCATGAGGGCATTCAAAATATTAGTATTTGTTTTTCTTGTTGCTAACTATCCTTAATTCAACTTAATGAATAATGAAAAATGTATGGGTTGTAGGAAGACATTGAAGCATGTTGCATTTCCCTGCAAAATTCATGGTCTAATGATTATTGTTACATATGGTGCCATTTCACCAGGTAATTTAAAAGTATCATCAAGGGCCGGGCACAGTGGCTCAAGCCTGTAATCCTAGCACTTTGGGAGGCCAAGGCGGGTGGATCACAAG